>NC_029779.3:13573992-13582092 GCF_000817695.3 Arachis duranensis
TAATTATTTTATTATTAATATAATTAAATGTTTTATTTTTTATATATGTTACTAAATAATCATTTAAAAATTTATCTTTTATAAGATTACGAAATCAAATTTTTATAATATTTATAATTGAATTTTGTTTAATTATTATCGTTATTACTAACAAAAGTAGAATTAACTTTAAAAGGAAAAATATCAATAAATATTCATATATTTGGGTCTTATTTTTCATTTTAACTGTTCTTTCTTGTTCATTAATATTATTATATTTCAAAATTTAAATTACTAATGAATCTTATTATTCAATAATATTTAACCATGTAATAAAAAAATATACAATAATATAACTATAAAATAAAATATAAAATAATTGAATGAATTAAAAAATATAAAAAAATAAAAGTAAATCTTTAATGGAATAAAAAAAATTAAAGAATGAAGTTAATGAGTCTTATTAGAAGACAAAAAGTCAAGGACTAATAATAAGAGAAGAGAATTAGAATTTTAAAGAGTATAAAAGAATTATGCTTTTAGTACTTAAATTTAAATTACTGACTTAATTTTTAATTATCTTTTTATTATTATTTAATTATTTTTATATCAATATGATATTATTATAAATAGTGCAACTACGTATTTTTATTTTTATCTCATATACTATATATAATTCTATCTATAAAATTTTAATAGAGACATTTGCTCCTACACTTCTGAACGTAAATCTGTCCTATTTACAATATAGGTTATCTGCATTTTTGTTTGAAGAATTTTTTAAAAAATATAAATTATTTTCTTCGAACTCCTAAAATATGCATGTCAATCAATATTAATGCATTATTATATCCAATTAAATTGAATAATCTGCAATTTAACTATTAAAATTTTCTAAACATTCAATTCAATACTGAATTTACTTAAGAACAACATTTGTATTTTTTTTAATGTGCTATATCTATTTCTTAATAAATTCAACAAAAAATGTTATAAGTTTTCGGTATATATTTGCTGATTAAATTTTTATTTTAATCCCTTAGATTCATAAAATTATTTATTTTGGTGTATAAAATTTAATTTTTTTTTGTAGTAGTACTCCAAATATAGGTTTAGACACTATTTTGGTCTATTAACCTTTTTTAATATTGAGTCGGCAAATAGAGTGATGATATGACTCTTTCTTATCACGATGGACGCTGCAATGATTAGCTAACGTGGTAAAATTTGTTTTTAGATCCAATGTGATTCTTAAAACCCTAATTTATTCTTATAATTTATTATAGTTACAGTCTTTTTCATCCTCCTTCTTCTTCTCTTCTTGTTATTCTTCTTTTTTTTCTTCTTATTCTTCTTATTGTTGAGAATTTTTCGTTCATCATTATTAAGTTGTAGTTGAAAAACTATGATGAGAGATAAGAACACTTCAGTTGAAAACTCTATTCAATTTTTTTAGAGTGGTTGAAGTCACAAAATCAAAGCAAAAGTATGAGAGTGTTGGAATAGTGTGGGTATGGTTGACGTTCAGTTTTGCAGTAGTTTAGAACAGAATCAAATTCAAACAAGTTTTTTTTTTTAATATCCCAATTATAATGTAAGTTAAAACTATGATCATTTCCTTTGTTCGTTCTTGTTTGCTTTGTTCATTTTCTCTTTGATTGGATCATTTTAGACAAGAGAAAAAGTTTGTGAAGTCTATTTATTTGGGTTAATATTGAGCAAGATGAAGGTACTAAAAGAACAAATTCTTCTAGTACCAATGATAAATTAAAGATGAACCTAACATGGAAGGTTGAGAAGTTGGAAGACCATGTAAGAAGCTAAAAGTTGGTGACCTATTTGTTGCTAGTTATTACAACATTTAACATGGCAGAAAGAAAATAAGTATTTAAACTTGTATTTGGGACATTATTATAAAAAAATTTAAATTTTAAAAATCAAAATAAATAATTATGTAAATTTTAGGGACCAAAATAAAAATTTAGTCTATATTTATGCTTTCAATATTAGTTATTAAAAAAAAGACTTTGATAAAAGTTATTTTAGAGCTTGAAATGGATAAAAATGCATCCACAGAGTTATGGACCTTATTTAGGTCCACATTTGCATACCGACACTTTTTTTTACCAAAGATAGGAAACTCGAACCCGCAACCTCTTAATTGAGTATGAAGAGACTATGTCATTTGAGCTATTACTCATTGGCTACATACCGGCACTTAACCATATATAACCAAGGATTATGCATCCCTTTATTTATAATAATAATAATAATAATAATAATAATAATAATAATAATAATAAGGTGTTTGCTACGGTCCGATGATAAATTAATACGTACCGATACGTTTAAGATATGGACAAATAACAATAAGACATGTGGAATTTATTTTCCACGTCAGCATTTATTTTTTTTTTTAAAATATATAGTATATCACCACTTTTACTAAAACACCCTTTTAATTAAATAAAAATAAAAAGTATTTATTTATTTAATTTTATAAAAAGACTTAAACATCCTTTTTTTATTTGATTAGACAAAAATATCCTTTTAAATTAATCAAATTTTAAAATTTAATTAATCCTAATTTTATAGTTTCAAATAATTAAAACAATAAAACAAAAACATATTAAAAAAATAAAGAATCAAAATTGTTCTTTTTCTGTGTTAAACATATTAAAAAAATAAAAAATCAAAATTGTTCTTCATCTGATTCAGAAACCTTCTCATTCCCGCCGCCGAAAGTTTCAATCTCCATCGTTTTGTTGGGATGCCCTAGCCAATTACCCAACCCAGCAACCTTGGCTCCACAAGACGGCTAAACGCGAACTCATCCCTCCCATCACCCTCAAGCTCCTCCTTCCTTTCTCCGTCATCGTCCATCTCCCGCCGCCGTCGCCGAAACGAGCTTTGAAGCCACCGTCGGTATCGTGCAGCTCTGTTCCACCATCGTGCAGCTACTGTTTCAGCTTTGAAAGCACCGTCGCGCAGCTCGGTTCCATCGTCGCCGGGCTCGCCTCCTTTTTCCGTCGAGCAGCTCTGTTCTATCGTCGCCGGCGCTATCTCTGTTCCACCTGTCATCTCTTCGGTGTGCCCTTGTCCCCCTTTTGCTCAGGATCTAGGGCTTTGTTCTGTTCTAGGGCTTCTAGCTTCTAGTTATTTTTTTATAACAATTATTGAATAATTGTTGTTAGTTAATTTGTGAACTTGTTCTGGATTGAACATTCATATAGTACTACCTTCAACATTTCGCTCGGCTATGGCATTTTCTTGTATAGCTGTTATAAATTCAAACTTGAATCTTTCAATCAGGTACAAATATGAAAATAACATAGTGATGGATGTTTCCACTTCTGATGGGAGCTCTCCTTTACAGTATCAACTTTATGGCAATGGAAAGATTGGAGTTGATGTGCCTCCAGGAGGAAGTCAAAATCAGCTTCTTGAGAGACAGGTCTATATTCTGCCTTGAACTGCACAACTTAACTTCATAAGGGGAATTACTTAGCTAGTGTTCTATCTCTGTTTACAGAAAGCTCATGTTCAGCAATTTTTGGCTACCGAAGATGCATTAAACAAGGCTGCTGAGGCAAAGGACTTGTCCGAGAAACTTATGAAACGTCTGTATGGTGGCACTGATGTTCCATCACGCTCAATTGGTATTGGAAGCACGTCTCAGAATGTTGGAAGTCTTAGGCAACTTGAGGTCTTCTCTTCAAAACATAAAGTCCATTAGTTACATTTTTACCTAGATAGAAAGTGTTACAAAGTATCATGTGCGCGCACGCGCAAGCGCCCCCACACCCCCTCCTAAATATCTTTCTAATTAGGGAAGAATTGATTGCTTTTTAAGTTTTCAAGACATTTAACATATGTATTTTTACTTTAATTTATTATTTTGGAGAATGTTTATGAATATTTTTTAGATACTACATCACTCATCTAGTATTTATTGTTGTGGTTATTATGACTTAAATTGGGTTTAGCAAAAATGTTCAATTCTATATTCTCCATTTAAAGCAGGAGAAATAAGAATTTACCACCTTATATGTTTCAGGGTTGATTGAATCCTTGGTTATGGCATTTTCATTTAAATTATTTAGGATCCCATTTTCATTACCTGATTAGATTTTCCTATTTAATTTAAGAATTTAAGCATTTAAATATTCCATTTCTTTATATGGTTCCTATTTTCAGCTTGATGTTTGGGCCAAGGAAAGAGAAGTTGCTGGTTTAAAGGCAAGCCTAAATACCCTGATGTCTGAAATACAACGCCTGAATAAGTTGTGCGCTGAGAGGAAGGAAGCTGAAGATTCTCTGAAAAAAAAGTGGAAAAAGATCGAAGAGTTTGATGCTCGAAGATCAGAACTTGAGACCATATATACAGCATTACTTAACGCAAATAAGGTAAATTCCACTATTTCCATCTTTCCTGTATAAGTGAAACTCTGGTATCTTTATTGTTCATCCTTGGGTGGTGCTGTTACCTTGTTAGAATCCTAAGATGATCACTTTTTCCAACTTAATTGGCCAATATTTGCATTGACTGTTGAGATGATCGATATTAGCGAAGTTTATGTACAGTGTTGGTACTTGGCATGGAATTCATATCCCTTGCTTCTGACACATTGTCTTTTTGCAGTGTATATTTTTCCCCGTTTCTATTTTTTAGGGAAAAATAGTTCTTTGAATTTTTATTTTACCCCCTTGTTAATCACATATTGCAGGATGCTGCATTGTTTTGGGGTCAGCAACCATTAACTGCTAGGGAGTATGCTGCAAGCACTATAATTCCAGCATGTGCTGTTGTTGTTGAGACTTCAAATAGTGCAAAAGATCTTATTGAGAAGGAAGTGTCTACCTTTTGTCGGTGTCCTGATAATAGCCTCTACATGCTTCCTTCTTCCCCACAGGTTTATAATGTTTCAACAGAAATTTTTTCCCCCACTTGTTGGTTGATGCATGGTAATTTGATAGATGGAGTTTCTTTTTGATGTCCCATCTCGACATTTTGGTATTCAAAGTTCTGAGTTCATTGAAGTTTAAAACAAGGAACATGAATAAATAAAATCAAGAAAGCAACAAGAGTGATCAGATACACCTAACTTTTCTTAACACCTTTAGGAACATGACTCACTTAAAGATATGTTCATTATTCAGATAGGCTAAACTAGTTGAGGGGTAATTTTTAGGGTGGCCATACTAGAAGAGATAGAATTAGGTATGAGTGCACCTGAAAACACTTGCGGTTGCCCCTATTGTTGAGTAGATAGTGGAATCTCAGCTTGTAGATTCCTCTGTTGAACAAAGGAAACCGATAGAGGCCCTGGTAAGGAGAGTGAACCAGATAGATGAGAATAAAAAATTAGATGTAAAGGAAGACCTAGAAAAACTGTAAGTTGAATTATTAAAAAGAGCCTTTTGATATAAATTGTTTATAGAGATATAGTTCATGACAGAAGATTATGACTTGGCTTGACCCATATAGAGCCAACCCCACCACCTAGTGAGTGGGAGAAGGCTATGTTTGTTGTTTTGTTGTGGAAAGAGTTGCATTAGGTATTTAATCGTCTCATATTGTGTCATGCTTCAACATAACTTTATCTTCAATACTGGTTCACTTAGGCACTGCTAGAAGCCATGGGGGCCAGTGGATCATCAGGGCAGGAAGCAATTGCAAATGCAGAAATGAATGCAGCAATTTTAACAGCAAGAGCAGGTGCTCGGGATCCATCAGCGATTCCATCTATATGCTGTGTTTCAGCTACCCTTCAGTATCCAGCTGGTATGTGTATTACTGTTTTGCATTCCCAATTGGCTATGTGAGATGTCTCTGATTATTAAGTGTTTTGGAGACTTGGAGTTAGGATCTCATGCATTATCAATTATGTAAATTGTTTTGGGTGAAATAAAATTGTCACTTGAATTTGAGGTTGGTATGATGTTCAACATAGTCTATTTTATTGACTTGCGATCAGGTAATTCCTATAGCATGAGTAAATAGGGTATTAACTTTGTATAACAATATATATCTTATTTTTATTGTTTCAAGTCTATGTATTACTGTTTCATGTAATTTGAAGAGAAATTGTATATATATATATATATAGTGTGGTAAATTAATCTCTTGTTAAATGTGGGGTGGACAGGCCTGGAGGGTTCAGATGCTGGTCTAGCATCTGTGTTGGAGTCCCTGGAGTTCTGTCTGAAACTTCGTGGCTCTGAAGCTTGTGTGTTGGAAGATTTATTAAAGGCTATTAATCTTGTTCACATTAGAAGGGATCTTGTTCAAAGTGGTCATGCTTTGTTAAACCATGCTTATTGTGTTCAACAGGAATATGAAAGGTAAATATTGTATCTAACGCCAGAATTTAACATGTAAATTCGATTTTTCTTTTTTTTATCAGTTAATTGGAAGGTCAGGATAACTTGCCTTTTCCATCCTTTTCAGATACATACCTTCAGAAATTGAATGCTCTTTTTTCTTCTTTATTGACATTTGATGTATTGATGTAGGACAAAAAATTATTCCGAGTTTGGCTGCAGAACAAGACAAGACCGTTATGGAGAAATGGTTGCCTGAACTTAAGGCTGGTGTTTTGAATGCTCAGCAGAGCTTGGAAGCTTGTAAATATGTCAGGGGTTTGGTGAGTTACCACTGTTATTATTACTGATCAAGTTAATATAATAATTGAAGTTGAGATGAAAAATTATAGGATGGGTTCATGCAGTTTCCAAATTTCTCTCTGGAAAACTTTTGCCACAATTTCCTGTTGCATATTTGTTTAGCAAAGTGTCATACACATGGATGAATAAAGAAAATTCACCAGAATTGCTGGTTTTTTTCATATCCCCTTTGCAATTTCCATTTAAATCCCTGATTTTTAACCTTTTTATGCAGCTTGATGAATGGTGGGAGCAACCAGCATCGACGGTTGTTGACTGGGTGACAGTGGATGGGCAAAATGTAGCTGCATGGCATAATCACATTAAGCAGCTTCTTGCATTTTATGATAGAGGAGCATCATGAGTAACATGAATGAGCACCCTTAAGGCATGAACTTTCTGAGGATTCCCATTTGTCTAAACACTTCCCACTTTGTTGTCGCCATTGAAGACTTCATATCCTCCAGCCTCAGCTTCGCATGCCGTGACTGGGAATACCTTTTCTGGTAAACTTACCTTGAGATGGAAATGGGACTGCTCTATGTTTCTTGATTGACAAGAGACCACAGGCACAAGAACCTCATCCCTACTTCCCTTGCCCACTTTATATCCAAAAGTGTGATTTTGGTTGGTTTTGGAGTTTAGGTGGTGGTTTTGATTGTTCTTTTCACTGAATGTGATTAACAGCTAGCGGCAAATGGCAATGCAATGTTTTATTTTAGAGGTTGTAATTTAATTTGTTTGTTTAGCCAATTGAGGTTGAAGGCATTTTCAGCTCCATTTACTTTATATATTGTTTAAGTGGTGTGTACAATTTGGTAATTTTAGACTATATTTTAACTTTGCTAAGATGATGTAATAGGCTGAACTTTCAAACTTAATCAAAGTTCTACAAACTCAGGTTATAGATAAGCTCGTCATGTACCTGGGACTAAACTTGATGCTTAAATTCATACTAAAATAAAGTTTATTGCGCTTTATTGCTAAGTAATGTGCATTTTGGTATTCGAAAGTGTTCATAATCAATTAATCATGTTCTATAATGCCAAATGACGCAAGGTACTATACGATTGAACCATTGATTATGAACACTAGAACTAAATATATTCATAATCTTGTTCTGGCATGTGATCAACAATTCGGTCCAACTTTATTATGTTACAATGTAACATACTTGAGTTTTCATCAACTAAACAATTCTTCCGGACTTGAAAATTTACTGTCGCCATGTTGCACGCTATCTATGTTACTCAGAAATATATATCGAAAAAAATTGATGGTAAAATTACTCAATGCGTATCTGCTAGAATGTAGAATCCCAAAAGCAATGCAACTCATACAGAATAGCTTAAAACTAAATAAAACTTTTCATATAACATTGTCTGAACCAACTGAAAACAGAACATCACGAGCAAAAAAAGACTTCTACTCTACTTTTACTGTTCGCCAGGCAGT
>NC_029779.3:13601135-13605025 GCF_000817695.3 Arachis duranensis
GAAGGGCCTGGCTCATCAACCTAGCCTGCATTGCCATGTGTGCATCCCCCATTTCACCATCAAGCTCCCCTTTAGGAACAAGAGCAGCCACCTGTGAATGTAAAGACAGAAAATTTAGTAGATATATACCCAAATAAGATGGAGGAAGTAAAAAGAAAGACATCAGAGGAACATTAAATTTGCTCATTCTTTCACACTGTCAAGTCAGACTAGTAAATCCGTGAAAGATTTATAAGTACAAATTTCAAAATCTAAAATTTGGCCCTAGGTATGAGCTCAAAAGAGAATCCATTGATGAACAGTTTCCAATTTTCCCCATCACAAATCTTTCCTCACTTATAACCAACGCAGAAATGCTATATAATACAAGTAGCAGCATATATCTTTGAACATGAATAAAAACAGAATCAATCAAAAAATTTCTAGTGCTGATGAATCTTTTTATAAGAAGGCTATTTTGAGTTATTACCATAACTAAGTATAACTAAATGATAATACTGGCTAAAATCACATTCTATTGGTGAAAATTTTATAGTTCTTATACTGATTTGGCAAATCCTATAATAGATAAGGACTTAAGTGCAGCCACCACTACCGATATAATCCTACACAAGTTACAATGGGAACCAAGGAAAGTATTAATTAAATCAAAAGGGAGCTGCATACTTACACTGTCAACAACAATTACGTCAACTGAACCACTACGGATTAAGGTATCCACAAGACTAAGTGCTTGTTCACCACAATCTGGTTGTGAAAGCAACAAGTTTTCAGTATTTACACCAATGGATTCTGCAAGTGCCTTATTGAGAGCATGCTCAGCATCAACAAATACACAGTAGCCTGCATGAAATGAAGATATGAATGCAAGCATAAACTAACTACAAAATCCTTAACATAGATTCCTTACAAATACATCATAGTAGTAAACAGACAGCCCTTCTTACTTATCTTCGGTATTATGATGTTATTAATTGTGGTAACTTCATTTTTATGATCAAAATAGCATAAATTAAGCCTGAAATGTTGATATAGCCCACCAAGATACTTGTAGTACAAAATTTAAATTATACACATTATACCTCTTACTTCTCTCTCTGCCAAAAGGATAAGAGAAGTGGAAAACAGAACACAACCTGTTCACAGCTGGAAACTAGCTAGGTGCTAGCAATTACAAATTGTTGCTGCAGTGCAGAAACAGTGATTAATGAGGAAGTAGAGATATTTATTTAGTGATTTGCCACTTCCAAGTCATAATTGAGTTACAAGACACTGACACTGGGATAGGCATTCATTCGGTGTTACAACAGAGAAGAATACATCCACTGTATTATCACAATGTATACAGAAAATCAAAGGGAGGGAGATTAAAGCAAATGCCTCTTGTGATTGACAATAACATATTGACAAGTTGACAACTATAGGGGTTATGGTCACATTACAACCCCAAAAACAATATAGACATTATCATCAGGGGCAAAAATTAGCATCTATAGATAACCTCCTTGCTCCTGTGCCTCTGAAATCACATGTAAAGCAAGAGTTGTTTTCCCAGAAGCCTCTGGACCATATATTTCCATCATGTATCATCTACGTTTTGTACATTTTGTGACATATATTTAACGGCACCGGAGAGTTGGAAGTTGAAAACTGCAAGTAAACATCGTTAGCCACTCTGATCTGTTATTGACTTAATACAAATTTTGAACCTCTAATAAACCATTAGATATTTAAGCAAAATTCAAATATAGCATTAATATCCAGTTTAAGATAATTAGTAGTACAAGAATGGAACCAACTCTTTATTATATCCCCATTTACTAATTAAACCTGATGATGTTCACATTGAATAACACAGCCTATGGCCTTGCCTTGTTCTTTCTCCTGAGAAGAACAAACAGCACATCAAGTTTTAGTTTATCTGTGTTCATGATGTCTGGAAATTCTTTAACTTTCTCGGCAAAGCGTTCGAAAAGCTTATCAACTATTTTTGCTCCAAAGTGTTTCTCAATCGTCCCTTGCAGCGCAGCTCTGAACCATGAAACAAATATTTGCCCAATTGGCAATGACACCATGTTCTTGAATTCCAATATTTCCATCCACTCAATGCTGAAACATTCATCACATCCTCTAAGAATTTCCTTCACAGCCTTAACAGAAGGGTATATCAAAGGCACATTGAATGAATCCACTTTTTCTTCACTAATCACTCCCTGCATTAATGATAATTAATCAATTAATTTGTTTTTCACTCTTCAAGATATGTAACAAAAGGTTTACTATTTACTAATTCTTCTTACCACTTTGGCCATATCCACAAGGCAAGTTCCAATGAGTTCAAAAACTTTAGCAGGGTCTACATCTGAATCAAGAAGAACATTAGACACAGGAAACTGAAGTAGCATTAGCCCATTTTCCACAAGTTCTTGAGCTCTAGCATGGAGGAAATTCCCCATGTCTTTGCTATACTGAGTTGCATAAGCATCTGCCACTTCCTTAGGTGCATCAGTGTAATGAATCCTCCCTTTGTTACAAGCACTAGAATCTGAGTCTGTGATCTCATTGGGGAGCTTAGAGAGCCAGCAAAGTGCTGCAGAAGAGTGAACCAAATGAAGTGTTTGTTTTGGAAACAAGCGTCCACAGAAAGAGCCAGGAACAGCGGTTGCATAATAGATTCTTTGTTGGGGAAGGTTCTTGAAGAGTGTGTTGAAGTCATTTGAGACTTGATCATTGAAGAGAAAGGAAGGATGTTTAAGTCTTTTTATAAAATTAAATAAATAAATATTTTTTATTTTTATTTAATTAAAAGGGTATTTTAGTAAAAATTGTGATATACTATATCTTTAAAAAAGAAAAAATTAAATGCTGACGTGGAAAATAAATTCCACATGTTTTATTGTTATTTGTCCATATCTTAATCGTATCGATACATATTAATTTATCATCATACCGTAGCAAACACCTTATTAATTTATTTGTTGTTGTTGTTGCAATAATAATAATACAAAAGAAGCAAGTTTGTGAAGGGAAATTTAGGAATAACAGTCGAGTTATGAAAGTATGATCTCATATTTAGGGAATCAATAAGCCGCATGTAGAATCAATATCACTAATATTTGCATTATATTAGACTATTTATATTACATTTTTTAAGTGCAACTTAATGCTTAACACAAACTTCCCTATGAATAAAGTAATGTTAGCACTTAACAATAAGTAAAATGTAGTCCAAGAAAAAATGAAAGAGAAAATTAAGGTCAGGATAAGACATTAAGACATGCAAGAAGTTAGATGGTGTGATGGAATGAAGACAGAAGCTGTGGATAGCACATGCTTGAAAACTGCTACACACACGTTTTCGGGAACAAAGCCATCCCTGCTTATTTCTCATCATTCACTTTCACCCAAAGAAGCCAAAAAACCAAACACAAGCCCTAGGACTCTTTGTTGAATGGTTGTACATGTTTATTTGCACCTATTTTATACACCATATTCATTTAAGAGGAATGTTAAGGCCAGTAAATTTTATAATTTGTAATTATTATTAGTATTTTTAATGGTGTGAGATTACATTTAATGATACGAGATTATTCATTTTTCTTCTATTACTTAAATATGGACCAAATTTTATTAATAAAAATACTGACCCCCTAAATTTTTTCTTCATTTAATGCTCGTTTAATATTTATTTTTTATGTATATTTTTTAAAAAATATTTAATAACAAAAAAGTCAAACAAAAGCAGAACTTATTTTATTTAATATTTATTAATTATTAAAAAATAAAATAAATTTTCGACTTTTTTATTTTATCTCCTTAGTATTGGTGATTTATTTTATATTTAACTGTGTTTTAATAAAAAGATAATAAATATCATTATGTGTTGTCAT
>NC_029779.3:13605051-13629996 GCF_000817695.3 Arachis duranensis
AGTTATAATTTATCTAAAAATTATTTTATAGTTTATATATATTTATGTTCTTGTGTCTGGTAAAAAACTAAAATTAGTGTATCTATATTCTTATATTATACATGTGGCATGCCGTATTTTGTTAGTATCCGTACATCAGTACATGATAGTATAAAACTAGGCCAAGGATTCAGTAGTCTTCTAAAATAAAGGGGCACTCATAATCTGCTTGAAATATTTACAAATTGTACCTCACACTTTTTAAGAAATTATAATTCCCCTGCCCATTTTTCATTTTAACCCATGCTTGTTTCAACTTTATTGTTAAGCTTGGGTCATGTAATTTGGGGGGGTTCATTCCAGAAGGTAGTGTTTGTGATCAATTTTTTATTTCAAGCTGTTGAGTATATATGATATTGAATCAATTTGAAACTGTTCTCAAATCCTATGATCCAAGGTTTTAGAAAATGAACCGATCATTAAATAAATAGAATCGGATATTCAAAAATTTAAAGGTTTAAATAAAATTTAACTGGAATCGAATTTAATTAACCCGCTAAAAAATCATATCAATTTAACTAATTAACTGATTTTTTGACTAATTTTTTTTATTCTTTAATCAATTTTTTGCTATCGTTATTTTACTTTAACTGAATTTATTTAGTATTAGAATTTTAGTTAATTCATTGAACCGATCATTTTGACTTTATTCTCAAAACTATATACTATAAACAAATCATAAAATGGATATGTAATACTACAACTAACATCAAATGTTGTATCATCATTAGTACCATCACAGGATAAACTTACTCATATATTAATTAGAATTAAAACCTTACACTAACATTGGGTATTGACATGAAATAATTAGTGAATAAAGTATTGTTTTTGTTTCTAATGTTTGGATAAGATTTAAAGTTGTCCCTAACATTTCAATCGTCTTATTTAAGTCTCTAACGTTTTAAAATTCACTCAATATTGTCCTGCAGCTAGGGATCCGTTAACAGAATTAACGGCAGTACAAAATTGAGACGATTTTAAAACATTAGGGACTTAAATAGGACGAAAACGTTGGGAACAAAAATGATACATAGAAATAAATTTTAATTTTATTCTTCAATAATATCAATTTTTTACTATACACAGTATTCAATTATTTTTTAATTACATCTAAGTAACATATTATTTTCATTTTAAATAAATTAATTTTTTATAATTTTACTTTTAAAAAATTTTAATTATCATGAAATGTTTGTAGAATATTGACTAGTATATAAACTTGCAGAAAAAAAAATATATATATACAATAAAATATAAATTATACCTTTTGTCTCTAATGTATCAAAATTCTTTAAAATTATAAAAAATAAATTTATTTAAAATGAAAGTAACGTGATTAAGTGTAATTTATTTAGATATAATTAAAAAATAATTGAATACTATGTACATTAAAAAATTAATATTATTGAAAGATAAAATTAAATTAAAATTTATTTTTATGTATCGTTTTTGTCCCTAACGTTTTCGTCCTATTTAAGTCTCTAACGTTTTAAAATCGTCTCAATTTTGTCCCACCGTCAATTCTGTTAATAGATTCCTTTAAGTAGGATGATTGAAATGTTAGGGACAATTTTGAGACTTATCCCAAACGTTGGGACAAAAATGATACTTTACTCAAAAATTAAACCTTGTTAAATAAAAATAGCGATATGAATATAATTTTTGGCACGAAATTTTCCTGTTAATAGAACACAAGGAAGTAGATGATTTGGGGAAAGTGTTAACAGGGGGGAAGATTCAGAGCAAAAGTTAAAAAAGGGTTGAGTAAAAAAGAAAAGAAAAATATTACAATTTTTTTAATTTAGTAATTATATAATATATTTTTGTATATATTTTTAAATATGATAACTAACTAATAATTAAAAATAATTAAATTTTAATTGTCCTTTAACATTTTTCATTAAGGTTTATTCTCACGTTGATTGAATTTCTTAAGGTAGCGTTTGTTTTGAGGTATTGAGACAGAAATTGAGAGAGTGAAATTTAGTATCGTGTTTGTTGGTTCAGAGACTTGTACTAAAATTTTTATTTCTGTTTCTAAAATTTCAGTATTTCAGTACCTCCAAAAAATAGGAACACAAGGGACTAAAATTTTTAGAGATAGAGACTGAAATTTTAATAACATTTTATACCTAAAATATCCTTATTTTAATTAATTAATTCCAATTTTATCCTTTGGACAAATTAAATTAGAGTTTCATTCTTATTTCAATTTTTGTCTTCTATTTTGCACCAAACAAAATACTGAATTTTATTTCAACTTCTATCTCTTAATCTCTATCTCTCAATCTCAGTCTTTTCGTCTCTGTTTCTCCACCAAACATTACCTAACACATGCAATTTTCTTTTACATGGGTCCAAGTTTATGTGTCTTTATATGCACATTTTGTGTTTGTATAAAAGATAGAACTTGTGGGATCGGAAACTTGCTTTCTCCTTTTGTAATTTCATATGCATATAGTAAGCTAGCAGCTATGTCGACAGAGACATTATTCACACAAAATCAAATTCGTATCAGCACATATTAATATAAGATAATGGAGAATAAAAAGTTTTATGGCAACTATTTTGGCATATTACCACACATATAAATGTTATAAACTTATAATAATTAATAATAATGCTCCAGTACTTTCCAATCATGCTGAATCCAAGCTACATTTTTTCATATTTGGACATTTTTGGAGTCATTTACAAAACAAGCAATCATCTTAATCAATGTAAATCGTGTCGTACGTATAGATCCCTTTTTCATAAACCGAAAGAAAAGTTTGAAAAAATAACAAAAATATATATTAATTTTTACACGAAAAATAAATATATATTTTAATATTTTAATGAATTATGTGTATACATTAAATTAAGTTTTGTTGGTTATTTTTATTCATGTATCATCTGATTAATTTTTTTGTTAATAAATAAGTGACACGACTTTATTTGTCATGATAATTTTGTTTATTGTCAGATCTAGATTTAACAAATAAAAATAAATAAAAATTAAACGGTAAAGTGAAATTTATAAAATTAGATTTGTTATAGAAAAAAAAAACACTTTGAAAAAAAAGACATTTGTATTCAATATTGATGCAAATAGAAACTACAAAACAACCTTAACATATATTTCTATTTCTTTTAATTGCAGGGCATTACAATTATTAATGAAAAGTATTAATAAACAACTACAAAAGACAGATATTTATTCCTAAGCATTAATCTCTTCAATTTTTCATTATTTCTGTTGATAGTCTGTAATATCTTTTTCGTCTCTTTTTCATCCTTTCATTTGTTTTCTTTTATATATTTTTATTTGTTTTTTTTTATTTTTTTCTGAATTTCTCAATTTTTTTTAACATCAACTTCATCAGTCTAAATGAAATAATCACACCTCAATTCAACCTTCTACATTCATAAATCCAAAAACAATTTCAGCTATTTTATCACATACTTTTCATGACGGACAATGAAAAAACAATCTTCCTAGATTCTATTCCGTCGTAAATTTAAGCACCACTGCGTCAAGTCAATGCAGACACTTGTTATTGTTGCAGTTGCACTTCTTATTATCCGGCGCAAAAAAAGAGCCAACACAAGCTCTGGCACAAATTTAAGGTATATTCTTTTTTCGTTGAGATTGTGACATTTTTGTACGTCAATATGAATTAACACAAAAAAATATTAAAGATTTCACTTTAACATTTAATTTTTATTTATTTTTATTTGTTAAATCCAAGTTACTTTAACTCAAAAAGAATAAAATAGAATTAATAGCAAGAATTTATAATGACTTTTTAATACAACAATAGCTAACTATATGAGAAAAAATTCAATAAAAGTAATAAAAGTCCTCAAGCATTAGACGCAGCATAAACCTCCAAGTCTTCTTCTAAAGGAGATAAACCTAATAATAAAAAGATTTAGTGACCAAAGAGAGAATAGAAGAAAGAGAAGAATATTCAGGAAAAAAAAGAATTACTACTCATTGTCTGTAGCACATAATTTTTTAATTGAGTATTTGTTTGTCATTGTCTCAAATTTTTACGTTTTTTTTATTTGATCTGCTACCATTTGTCTCTCAACTCTAACTAACTCTGCATTTAGCTTTCTTTGTGGTTGAATTATCTTTTTTGTCCTTACTTCATTTTCTTTATTCATTTCAATACTCTCCCTTTTAAAGACAACCTTCTCTTCAAGGTTGAAGTGAGAAAAAGACTTCAAGAACTCTTTAGTATTTTTTCATGTGACAAGTTCTTGAGGAGTGCCTTCCCATTGCGTGCACCAACAATTGGGGTACCTCACTACCCTGCATAATCACCATTTTGGCTAAAATCACTTGTGACTTTATTATTGGACCTTGTTCACTAGTTGTCAATGACAATATAATATATTGTTGAGTATCATTTTCACAAAACTTTTTTAATAATAAAATGTAAAATATTGGGTGTATTTTAGCACTTGCTGGAAATTACAGCTTGTATGCAACAAGGCTGAGTTTGGTAAGAATTTTAAAAGGGCCAAAGAATCTCATCCCTAGTTTATGATTCTTTTCCAGTGTAATCGATTGTTGACAATATAACTGTAATTTAACTAGCACCATGTCTTCTTCTTGTAATTTTAAGTGTCGTCTCTTTTAATTAGCATATTCTTTCATAAATTGTTGAGCCTTGTAAATGTTAATTTTGAGCCTCTCAATAAGTTGGTCTCATTCTTGCAACATAGATTGTAAGTAAGGTGCACCATTAGAATTCTTGTGGTATCGCATGAGTCTCAGGGGTTCCTCGTCAAATAATGTCTTATAAGGGATCATCTTGATACTACTGTAAAATGAAGTGTTGTACCAATATTGATCCCATGGAAGAAGTTTCAGCTAACCTTTTAGATTCTCATAGCAGAAATTACGTAAATACATCTTTAAGTCTTGTTAAAAATTTCACTTTGGTCATTGGATTAGGGGTGGTATTAAGAATTCATTGTGAATGTAGTGCCTTGTAGCTTGAACAGCTGCTGCAAAAAATGATTAATAAAGACCTTGTCCCGATCTGAAACTGGATTTGGAAAATCCATATAACTTTGCAACATTACTAATGAAGGCTTCAGCAGCGGTAACACTATTGAAATCTGATCGGAGGGGAATAAAATAGGCAAACTTGAAAAGTCTATCAATTACCACCATAATGACAATATAAGATTGAGCGGGAGGTAGTACTGTGATAAAATCCATACATATATCTTCCCACAACTATGAAAGAATCGGAAGTGATTGCAAGAGGCTCGAGGGTAGCTGATTTTCAGTCTTTACCTTTTGGCATATCACACAATTAAGGACAAATTCTTTGATTTGATGTTGCATTTTAGGCCAGTAGAATTGAGCACATATTCTCTCAATTGTTCTTGCTATTCCTGAGTGACCCCTTATTTTGAGAGTATGAAACTCAATCATGACATCTTGTAGCAGTTGATATTTTTCTGGGATAATTATGCGATCCTTCCACATCAAAACTCCATTTCTGAGTGAGTAATTTGGGTATTCCATCTAGTTGGGATCCATGCATGCTTGTGTAATTCAGTTAAGCTCAACATAAGCATTTACAACACGTTGTAGTTATTGTAACCATGTTACCTATGGCATAGACCATGTAGCAAAGAGGCTTCAAGACAAGGCATCAGCTGGTATGTTTTCTTTTTTCAGCTTATATTGTATCTCAAAGTTATAACCAAGGAATTTATGTAACCATTGCTGTTGTTCCAGTGTGTGCAATGATTGTTCCAAGAGCGACTTCAAACTTTTCTGATCAATTTTTATAATAAATTTTCTTCCTAACAAGTAATGTTTAAATTTGGCAATGTCTTTTGTGATCGCATAAAGTTTTCGAACATATGCTAACTGTTTCTGCATTCTTGGAGATAATTTCTTCGAAAAATAGGCAATAGGATGACTATTTTGGCTTAAGACAGCTCCGATCCCGGATCTGGATGCATCTGTCTCAATGATGAAGGGTTGGGCAAAATTTGGCAAGGCGAGGACTGGTGCAGATGTGATAGCACTCTTTAATTGCTCAAAAGCTATAGCAGCTTCTAAATTTCATACAAAAGAATCTTTTTTCAATAGATCAGATAAAGGGCTAGCCATTGATGCATACTCTTTGATAAATCTTCTGTAATAGCCTGTAAGTCCCAAAAATTCTCTAAGTTGTTTCAAGTTAATTGGAATTGGTCATTCTGCCACTGTCACTATTTTATTTTTCTCCATATTCAGGCCTTGCCCGTTGATGGTATGTCCCAAATAATCTATTTCTTCTGCACCAAAAGAACACTTTGAAATTTTGGCAAAGAGATACTTTCTTTTTAATACCTCCGAAATAACTTGTCAGTGATTCAAATGTGAAGGTCAAGTGGGACTGTAAACTAAAATACCATAAAAAATATAAGAACAAACTTTCTTAATAATTCTCTAAAAATATCATTCATCAATGCTTGGAATGTGGCTGGTGCATTCGTCAGACCAAATGGCATTACCAACTACTCATAGTGTTCTTGGTGAGTCCTAAAAGCAATCTTATACCTGTCTTTGGGAGTAACCAATATTTGATGATAGCCAGATCTTAAGTCCAACTAAAAAAAATATTTAGCACTGAATAATTCATCAAGAAGTTCATCCACTGTTGAAATAGGAAATGAATCATTGATTGTAATTGCATTTAAAGCACGATAATCTGTGCAAAAGCACCATGTTCCATCTTTCTTTTTTACCAATAAGACAGAAAAAGAGAACAGGTTCTTACTAGGTTGAATAATACTTTCTCTTAGCATTTTTTCAATCATCAATTCAATTTGTTCCTTCTGGTTATGTGGGTATCTATAAGGTCTGACTTTTATTGAAGGCGCATTTCTCAACAAATGAAATGCAATGATCATGAGCTCTTTGAGGTGGTAAGCCTTTAAGTTCGTCAAATACATCCTTATAATTATGCAGTAGTAATGCCAATTCTTGTTATATATCAGAAGGTAATTCAAATAAATTTTCTAACAACTGCGCTTGTTTCACTTGTGTAAATTGTAAGGTAAATACTTTCGCTATAGCATCTGTACTTTGCAACATGCGAATATGATAGAATTGTGCCTTTTGTGGTAAATAGTTGCAATTTTTCTGTAGAGTAATCAGTTTTCTATGATGGAAGAATCGAATTTTTAAAGCATTATAATTAGTTAAGTGCTCCTTAAGAGTTTTTAACCAAATATCACCTAGTACTAGATCAGCTCCTGAGAATGGGAGAAGGTAAGCTGGCATCTTTCAATGTATGACCTTGAGCTTGTACCGGCAATTCTCTAACAAACCCCTCGGCATCCATAACTTGATCATTTCTCACAACTACTCAAAATCTTGGTGAAGGTTTTACTGTCAATTGTAAAAATCTTGCAACTCTTGGTTGGAGGAATTTATCTGAGCTACCCCTATCTATTAAAATATGCACCTCCATTCCATTGATAAATGCCTTGAAGCGAATCACCTCCAAGGCTGGAATCCCTTTTATTTCATTGAACGAGAGGTGATAAGATATTACTAATTGAGCTTGTTGAGTACCACCTTGTTTCGGTTGTTGCGGTGTTTCCAACTCATCTACTGTTGCATAACATTCTTCACCCTCTTCCATTTGCAACATTAAGAGGCCTCTATTGGGACACTTACGATCAAAGAAAAATTTTTCATTGGCTACGTTGCATCATTTGATATCAAGGTATTGTGTCCTTGTCCATATGAATTAAAGCAATTGCCAACTTCTCCTATTCTGGTGTATTATAATAATTAAAATATTGATCTGCATTAAAATCCAAGATATGGCATTCGTACCATCAAATCTTGAAAAGTCAAAATTGAGCTTTCTAGGGTTTGGCAATTGGCATGGAACGAGTGAAGAAAATGGCACCTGATGCAGAGTTCGGATCATGGTCCAGAGAATCTTTTTGTCTCGTGCTAGCTGACTCGATGAGAGTGTGCAATGCTTCAAATTGTTGCTGATTATCCTCAACCATTTTCAGTGATAGTGCTCGCTGATCCGTAGCCAATTTCAGCACAAACTCACGTTGTTCTTCGATTTTTTTGCTCCATCAACGATGATAGCATTTTTAGGTCTTTTGGGCATTCTTGAGACTTGCATCCAAATCCTTCATTCGGGTGTTCTCTGCCATGATTCTATGAAAGCACGAATGAAACGTAACTAGAAGTAACTCCAGAAGAATAAAATAGAACTAATAGCAAGAGTTCATAATAGCTCTTTAATATAACAGTAGCCAATCAATCATATGAAAAAATTCAATAAAAATAATGAAAGTCCTCAAGCATTAGACGCAGCATAAGTCTCTAAATCTTCTTTCAAAGGAGATAAACCTAATAATAAGAAGAAGATTTAGTAACTAGAGAGAAAGAGAGCAGAAGGAAGAGAAGAATATTCAAAAAAAAATTACCATTCATTGTTTGCAGCACCTAATTTTTAAGTTGAGTATTTATTTAATTTTGTCTCAAATTTTTACGTATTTTTTTTTTATTTAATTTGCTACCATCTGTCTCTCAACTTTAACTAATTCTGTATTTAATTTTTTTTTATAGTCAAATTATCTATTTTGTCCTTACTTTATTTTCTTTACTTATTACACAATAAAACTATTGGAAACACATTATTATGACTATTATTTGAGTTTCATAATTAAATTAATTTTTTTTGTGACTAATAATTAAATTAATTAACTTATATATCCGAACATTAACGGAAAAAGCATATGTTTGCATTGTTGGCTATTGAGTGATCACTAACGCTAATTATTATCCATTAAAACTAATAATCCAATTAACTTACATTATTTTAACTTGCCAACATTATTATAGCTTTTGATTTAGTGATGAATAGTAATACTTGATCAACAAATGATAAGTCATGATCCGAATATCCATATTGACACTAGAGAATTGTTGGTTTTATTTAACCTCAATTACTCTTAAAATTTGATGGATTTACTGAACATTTTAATCTACGAGGCTAAATAATAAGGGTTATCATGCTAAATATATGCTCATATGATGTGGTAGGGTCCAATAGGCCGGCCCATTAATATGCAGAAATGATACATATTTGTCTTAATGGTTTCATAATTTAGCTCCATAAAGATTTGTGAGATATAATCAATTTGGATTGATCGAGTTGGTCAGCTTACTCGTCCGCTTAAATAAGTGTCGGGGGTTCGAATTATACCTTGTGCATGCGGTAGACTCTTAAATGAAATTCAGATCCGCAATGGATTAGCTCTTAACTTGTCGGAAGGCTGCGGTTAGTTTTTGAGAACAAGATAAAATAAGACACTGAAAAAGTATACAAAAATTTATGTTTTATATTTTATTTGATAATAAATTATAATAAATTATAAAAGTCTATTTTTTAAAAAAAAATGGAGAAAAAATACAATGATAAAAATTATAATTATAAAAAATTAATAAGAATAATAAAATAAAAAATAAAAAATGGTACCTTTTATTAATATTTTTGTGTCTTTTTTGTTAGAATAAATATAAAATACACTAGTTTAGCATTTTTGGACACAATATCTTTATTTATATCTCATTTGTCAAATATAATTTTGTGTTTCTGTATTTCTGTCTCAATATTTCGTACTGAAAACAAACACAACCTAACTAACGCTAATACAAGCAGAGGCCAAAAAGGTTATAATTACTAGGGGTGTACATAGGTTGGGTCACACCAGATTTGACTTAACCCAGACCCGATCCGAAATATAGATCGGATCTAATTTTTAGACCATAACCCGATTCTAGACTCGATGAAACTTATGCACCTTCGAGCTAGGTGAAAATTGGATAAAAATCGGATAAAAACCGAGTCTTTAGCATGTAAAAATTACTTAATCTCCAACCATTATTTCATAATTCACATAGTAAAATTCACTTAAAAAAATATAGGATAAAATACTAAATTGATCCCCTACGTTTGGGCATAATTCTGTTTTGGTCCTTAAGGTTTAAAGTGTTCTATTTAAATCCAAAAAAGTTTCATTTAGCATCAATGTAGTCCCACCGTGAGGTCAAAGTTAAATAATTAACGAAATATCCTACAAAACAGCAGTACAAGAATAAGATCGATAATCTGGAGAATAAGTACAAGCTCCAGAGGCATAAAATCAACCTTGGATGCATCAATACATTTATTTATCATTTTTCTTATAATTTAAATGAAATTTTTTTTATAAAACTAAGAAAAATGATAAATACATGTTTTGATGTATCCACGGTTGATTTTGTACCTCTAGAACTTGTACTTATTCTCCAAATTATCAACCTTGTCTTGTACTACTGTCATGTAGGATATTTCGTTAATTATTTTATTTTGACCTCACGATGGGACTACATTGATGCTAAATGAAACTTTTTTAATTTAAATAAAATACTTTAAACCTTAAGGACCAAAACAAGATTACGTCCAAACGTAAGGGACCAATTTAATACTTTACCCAAAAAATATAACAAGAACCAACCATTCTCTAAAATTAAAGCATAACCATAATCAATACTAATATTGTCTAATAACACCAAATGTTTAAATCAATACAATTAACACAATATTATGCATTAGTCTAAAGTCTTATGCATTTTTAACATAAAACGTTAACTTATAATCTTATAATGACTAATAACACAAAATATTAAGGTTTACAATATTTAAATTCCACATAAGAATATCCATCATCCATCACTAATAACACAATATTAATTGTGTATGATGACCGGATTACCGGGTCGAGTTCGAGTGACCCGAGCTATAGTCTGGACCCGACTCGAAATAATGACCGAATCTATTTTTTAAACTCTTACCCGACTCTAAATCTGATAAAATCACAGTAAATTAGCCCCTAAAATATTTGAGACCGGGCTAAATCTTCGGGTCGAGCTGAGCCGGCCATGTACACCCCTAATAATTACTTTCTTGGAAGCAACTGCAGCCACTCTTTTTTTGCTCTTTAATTTTTCATGTAACGCTGGCAAAGTAATAAGAAAAACATTGGCATACATAAATCTTAAAAGTACATCAAATAACAATTTGCAAACCATTACCCACGGCTTGTAAGAAAATTCCACCAATTATCATTAGGCCACTGTCTTCCAAGTAGTGATGGGATCTACCGATTTAGTGGGCTTCACAAACGATAATACTTTGGATATTTTCTGTCCCATGAAATGCATCCAAAGACATACTCCTAATTTGCAGAATAAAATCCAAAAACGAAAATCCAACCCAAACCAGAAACCCGTAGTGAATTCAAAACTCCAAGCCCGAACTTCTTTCAACCAGTTGTATTATGGATTTGTTTGGGTAAGTTCAAAAAAATAAAAAAATTTTGAGTTATCTTATTTTAAAATATTTTATAAAAAAATAAAAATAATTTTATATTTATATATCTTATGTAAAAAGATATTTTATCTATTAATTATATCAGAAAAACTCTACATTCATGTAATTTTTTCATTCAAACTATCCAAGTAACTTCAATCAGACGCGCTCTCCAACCCCCTTACGTGTTTGTTATACACGCGCTTCATATAACGTAAATCTTGTTCTCTTCTCGCGTTTTCGTTCT
The DNA here is from genome assembly GCF_000817695.3 of Arachis duranensis. Taxonomy (NCBI): domain Eukaryota; kingdom Viridiplantae; phylum Streptophyta; class Magnoliopsida; order Fabales; family Fabaceae; genus Arachis; species Arachis duranensis. The sequence goes on from NC_029779.3 coordinate 13,616,731, forward strand.
TCTTCTTCTTCTTCTTCTTCAACCTAATAAAATTCGTCGTTCTTTTTTGTTTGTGTTTTTCTTTTCTGCTCACATTCTTCATTATTGATCTACATTGAATTCAACGTAATAAGCTCCGTCGTTCTTCTTCTTCTTCGTTTTCTTCTTTGATCTACACTTCTGAATAGAAACAATGAATGATTCAATTTCAAATCAGTTGAATGAGGTTATTACATTGAGACAACTAGGGAATGATTGCTGCATGCTATCACAATAATCTTAAACACTAAACAAAGTAAAAATAGGCCACCGAACCGAACAACATTCATTTGGTGAATCAAAATCACAAATGCCACCAGACCGAACAATGTTCATATGGTGAATAAATGGTGATCAACTTTCAATCAACAAGAATAGTATTTCTCCTCCTCTTCCTCCTCCTCCTTTTTCTTTTAAATTCGCGCACGTAGGTTCTTCTTCTACTTCTTTTTCTTCGCACACGCAGATTCTTCTTCTTTCATTATAATCATCACCAACAACACCAACATTTTGCTCGGTTAAGTGGAGTTGCTCATTTTGATTCACTTGATTGTTAATGTATTCAATTGAGTCTTTGTGCATGCAAAAATATTTTTCTTACTGATTGAATGTTTATCACGTTTTATTCTGCACATGATTGGTATTCGATTCAGTGGTGCTAGTCATTTCGGTTCACCTGATTGTTATGTGTTCAGTTGACTTCTTTTGCATGAAAAAATACTATTCTTGATGATTGAATGTTTACGACGTTTTATTTAGCACATGAATATTGCTCGGTTCAGTGGAGTTGCTCATTTTGATTTACTTGATTGTTATTGTGTTCAATTGAGTTCTTGTGCATGTAGAAAAATTTTTCTTGATGATTAAATGTTTATGACGTTTTATTCAGCACATGAATGATGTTCGGTTCAGTGGAGTTGGACATTTCGGTTCATTTTGTTCTGCACAATTTAAAACTCTTCTCCCTCACCTTCTACTGCTTCTTCACCAGGGAAAGAAAGAGAAAAAGACAAAAAAATACAACAGCAATAACAACAAAAGAATGAAATAAGGAGAAAACACATGAAGAAGAAGGAACGCAACAAAGAAGGAGGAGAATGAGGAGGAGGAGGAAGGCGAATCTCTGTTGCTGTTTTCGTTCGTTTCTGGTTGTTCCTTGCCAAATCTTCTCGCAATTCTTCTCCAGTAATGATTTTCACAGAGAACGTGACTGAAGTTTGAGTGATTTTGAGAGAGATTCGAAGAGAAAGAACGGTTTCGTGTTGAAGAAGAAGTAACGTTTTTTCATTATGAGCGCGAAGTGACGAATGATTTTTGAGCGTATGTTTTCACTTGTCATTAATGCGCGTAACTCTATTTGGATTTGGGCCAACTTGGTTACATAGATGTGTAGCGCGCTCGTAATTATATTTAGGTATAACAATATAAAAGTATTTTTTGTTTATTTATTATGTAAAAACATCTTTTTTTTAAATAATCTTTTAAAAAAATTAAATTATAACTTCTTAAAAAAATTATTTTATTTTTCCTTGTTTTTAATTATAACATAATTATTTATTATAATTCACATAAAAATGTGATCCATCCCTCAATATAAATTATAACTAAGATTTAATTATTCATAATGAATTATAATTCAGCCTTAAATATTATTTATTCTTAGCTTATAACCTATTAGTCTATTGGTCATTATTGATGACTTAATGACCAAATGGTCATAACATTAATATTCTTCGTCATCCTAATGTCTATATAAAATACTATCTATCTCTCAAAGAAAAATTCATGAACTTCTATACACTAGTCTCATATTTTATATTTAGATACTCGTATGATTAGTTTTATGGTATCTATATATCTATTAACTATTCACTCACATTTTATATTTATAAAATTTTTATACCTCTTAAATATTTACTAATTTGAACATTAAAATATTTTTTTGTAAGTATCTACTCTCATGTTCTTTAGCGTCCGAATTATATTCACTTTATAAAAAAAATATGACAATAAAAATATAAATTATACCTTAAAAATTTATTAACACAAGAACAAGATATCTTATAATTAAAAAGATGATTTAAAATATTTGCCTATATTTTTCAATATAATACGTATTTACATTTTAATTATATTTTTGTATAAATAGTCATATTTTATTATACTAGCATTTTGTTGGATATTCTAAGTTTGTAAAAATTATATTTTAATTTGTAATTTTTATATAATGTAATAACATAAAAAAATAATTATAATTTAATAGTTAAAAAAAAGTGAGAGAAAAATATTATTAAATTCTTTTTTTTATATAAGTCATCAGCTTAGTGATTAAAGAATTTATATAGACTATAATTCTGAGAGAAAAAATTGCAAAATAACTAAAAAAATCAAATCAAAGTTAGCGAATTTTCCTTAGATACATACTCATGAGTTTACAAATTCATACTCATTTAAAGTGTGAATTAAATTTTTGAGTGAGTTTAGAATTTAGATATTAGGCTCTCTTTTTTTATATGCAAACTACATGTGTTGTGCATGGTTATAAAGGTGGGTAGTATTAAATATGAATGTAGGGTGGTTTTTTCTGAATCATGGGATAAAAAAATCGTATCATTCGATAAAAAAATTAAGAGCATAAATCGAACTAGGAGGAAAAATTTAAAATTTAGTGTATTTAATCGGACCGTCCGATTTTAATATAGTTTATTTTTTTTATTTTGGGAAAATTAAATTGGACCGTCCGATTTGATTGTAATATATGTTATTTTAATGTGTAAATAGAAATCGGTTGGTCCGATTTGTTATATGTGTGTGTGTTTGTGTTATACGAGTTTGCAGATCTCGTCTCATCCTTTTTCTTGTTCTTCTTCTTCCCTCAGCTCCTCCACCCAAATCTATCTCTATCACTTTGTAAGTTTTAAAAAAATTGACAGTGGAGTTCATATTCTTGTGAGTGAGAAAAATGGATGATAGAGTCCTATTAAAAGTATATTATTTTGGTAAGATTTTATTACAAATATTTGAACGAGTGAAATTTGTTTGTGAAAATCTGTTAGATGTTGTTATTCCATTCACAATCTCATTCGAAGAACTAAAAGGTGTGATTTGCGAAAAGATAGATTCTAAAATGTCAAAGAAAATATCATGTATTTTATACAGGTATCCTATACAGGTATTTGGTGGATTCGTTCAATTTCAAACCAAATATATAACTGATGAAGTGAGAATGCAAGAGATGTTTTCAATGTATATTGAAAGTCACGCTCAGATGTTGTTCATTGAGTTGTATATTGAGTTCGAACAATCTGAAGCCGACCGAAATATTGAACGGAAAGATTACAATAGTGACCGTGAAGAATAGTTTGAAAGCAATTACGAAGTTGTTGGTGCATATGGAGACAAAGACAATGGTGACGACACTATGGAGACAAATGTGACAGATGTTGCAAATGCACTGGCAAATGAACATCCGTTTGAGGAGTCATCTTTCATGCGAGTTTTGGATTTGGAGGCCATACATGCTTCGGAGTTTCCTGAATATATGAATGTAGGTACGTGATTGCCTATATTTATACGAAGGATTAGAATTTTGTTATAATTTATATTGATCGATGGACCAAATAGTTACATGAAATGTGAAAATAATAGTAATTAGTATTTGTTTATGTATTTATTTAGTTAAATTTAAGATAATAATCTTTTAGTTAGTTATTGATTTAGTTAAATATTAGTTAGTATTTATTAATTAGTATTTATTTATGTGATTATGTTTTTCATTTGGTTAAAATTGAGATAATTATTTGATGTAAACTTTATTTATGTTAATATTGATGTATTGATTTTTTATATTAATATTAAAATAAATATTAATATTGTAAATATTGCTTCGACATATGAATATTTATTTATGTTAGTACTAATTTTTTGATATGATTGATTTATAAGTTATAGATAGATTTTACTTTTATTTTCACTTATTAAATATTTATGGTACGACTATCGTCGTGGTAGAAATTTTTATTGTGACAGATGGTGAATTTGCTGTGGGGATGGAATTCAATTTCAGAAAAGCTGTTATTATGGCGATAAAAGATTATACCATCCAAAGAGGTGTAGACTACTGAATGTATGAGTCGGAGCTGTTGACATTTTATGCCAAGTGTACACAGTATGGGTCAGGCTATGATTGGCGGATCAGGGTTAGCATCATCCGCAGAAAGTACTGTTGGGTTATAAGGAGGTATGATGGTAGTCACACTTGTACCAGAGTTACCATTTCCCAGGATCATTCGAAGCTGGATTCGAACACAATTGAAGAAGCAATAAAGCCGTTGGTAGAGGCTGACACCTCGATAAAGGTAAAATCAGTTATTGCGGAAGTGCAGTCGAAGTTCAATTACACCATCAGCTATCGGAAAGTATGGTTGGCTAAGCAAAAGTCAGTGAAAAAAATATTTAGAGGTTGGAAAGTATCGTATGAAGTTTTGCCCATATGATTTGAGGCCATATGTTATAAGGAGCCATCAACAGTCATCCATTTTGAAACTATGCCTACATATCAAGGCGATGACTTGGTAACTAATATCCGGGTATTACATCGAGTCTTCTGGAGTTATTACCCCTACATTAGAGCATTCAGATATTGTAAACCAGTTGTCCAGGTGAATGAGACTCACTTGTATGAAAAGTATAAGGATTGTTTATTGGTTGCAAACTTGGAGTTTCACATGATGGTAACAATAATATCGTCTCAATTACATTTGCCTATTGTGGAGGGAGAGACTTCTGATGCGTGACACTTTTTTCTTAATAACCTGCGGTTGTGACTCAGAATGGTGTGGGACTGATCTCTGACCGACACGAACCCATCAATGCAGTTGTTGCCCGTAATAACGGCACTTTGTCGCCTCCTAAAGTTTTTCAATTGTTTTGCATCAGGCATATAGAGTCAAATTTTTTGAGAAAGTTCAAAGCACCGCACCTGCAAAAGTTTGTCGTCAATATAGGTAACGTTGAGTATGTTGACATTTGTTACTAACAGAGTTACCTTTATACAGTGTTTTTCATTTATAGTGTTTGCCTTTTTTTTGTTTTTTGCGCAGGATATTCGAGGACGGTTCGCGAATACGACATGCGTTACCAGCGTTTACGAGAACCGGGCGAGACTTACACTAACTGGTTAAACCGAATTTCTCGCGAACAGTATGCATTGGCATTCGATGGTGGTTACCGATGGGGTCACATGACCACAAACCTAGTGGAATGCATCAACTCAGTCTTGAAGGGTGCACGTAATCTCCCATCACTGCACTTGTCAAAGCAACATTCTACAGGCTTAATGAGTTGTTCACCCGAAAGAGTTGAAGCGGAGGCTCGAGTTAATGCTCGACATGTTTTTTTAACTTGTGATGTCAAAATTGTATGCAAATCAACTTGCATCAGGAAACATCCAGGTTAATTGCTTCGGCAGGCAGAATGAGATATTTGAAGTACGTGATGCCGAGTAGATTGGAGTATCTCGTCGACCTCCGTCGACAATGATGTGATGTGGCGAGTTTCAGGTGGATCGAATTCCATGTCGACATGTGTTTACATGTTGTGCAAATCAACTGCTAAATTAGCAAGTGTATGTTCATGATGTGTATAAGATGGACCAAGTTCGAAGAGTTTATCAAGCTACGTTTAGGCCACTAGAGAATCCTACTACATGGCCTGCTTACAATAAGCCTCGATTCGTACCAAATCCGTTCCTGGGATGAGTTACCAAAGGTCGCCCAAGGATGACACATTTTTTGAACGAGATGGACATGTGAATGTTACGTGGTCCTAGGCGATGTAGGCAATGTGGGGCCGAGGGTCACAGCCGTAGTAGATGCCGTCAGTCGGGTGGTCCAAGTGTCGACAATAATGCTCAGTTGAGTTATATATTTTACATTTTTATGCCTATACTCCATGGCATTTGTAACTTTTGCTTTATGAAATTACTCTACGATATTTGCGATTTTATGTTTTATCCAAATACTCTACGATATTTGAAGCATTCTACCAGGGGCGGAGCTAGATGAAACATTAGAGAGGGGCCAAAAATATTTACACAATTAAATAAGACTAAAATAAAATTTTAAGGGGAACTAAACTGAAATTTATATATAATTTACATGTAAAAAATTAAAATTAGGAGGGCCGTCGCCCCTTCCTCTCCATGTAGCTCCGCTCCTGTATTCTACTTAATCAAATTACTCTATAACATTTACGATTTTATGTTTTATCCAAACATTCTACAATATTTGATACTTTATAATTTATCCAAATACTCTGTAACATACATAGTAATGATACATAAAAAAAATTAAATGATACATAAAAAAATTAAGTACACAACAACTACTTTCTCATCCCCCACTTTACTCTTTCACAAAACTCTAACATATATGCATAAATACAACTAATCTACCAATTATTTAACTATCATTATTAAAAAATTTGCAAATTTAACTAAACAAAACATATTAATTAAATATCTAACAATAATCATTTATTCATAGCTACAATAATATTAATTTTTACATAATTATTTATTTATTTATTCATAAATAAATCGAGTAATAATTATTCCTATTTCACTAATAATAAATACTAACTTACTATTAATAATAACTAACTAACCCTAATATGTATGACAAATCTAATTCCACTATAATAATATTATAATTATTATAATATATTTATGTTAATTTAATATCTAACAATAAATAAATAATTATTACCCGATCAAAATATATAATCCTCCATAAATTCTACTTTACAAAAATTATACAATAATACTAACAATAATAACGTAGCTCTAATAATAATTAATTATAATTTCCTAAATTATTACAAATATTTCTAAACATATATTTTTTATTAATTTACTATATCAGTCTAATACAAACAGTACATTAATTAACATATTCATTAACTAAATTTAAATATATATTTTTAACTATTACACTAATTATCATTAACAATTTTCATTTTTAACATTAGATATAATATTTTTTGCATTATTTATAATATTTTAGATATATAAAAAAATTTAAAAACAAACTTATATAATCAAAATAAAAGATATACTTAATAATATGAAGTTTAGGAAGATCAAACCTTTATATATATTTTTTTTGACATTGTGATTAATTTTTTTTTCAAAGTTGAAAGAAGGTTAAAGAAAGATGGTGAAGAGAAGGAAAATAGTGGCTGGATGGAGGAAGATTGAAGAAAGGGACTAGGAAGAGAGTGGGGCTTACTGTGTTAAGGAAATCACTGTCCCAGAGAGGAACGCATGTGCGATATGTGGTAGGGAGGAGACAAACCGAATGGTTTAATTTGTACCTCTTAAATCGAACCGTTTAATTTCTTCAATTTTGAAATTACATCTGCGTTAAGCATTTATACATTCTATAACTGCGTTTTATCCCATTCTACCCTCCGTTTTATCCCATTCTACCCTCCGTATCTAAATTAAAAAGTGTAGACATTACGTTATAGGAAAGCGTGTGACTAATTTGGCTATTTTCAACTGTCTCTCCAATGGAATAAAAAGGTAAAATAAAATGTTACTCGGAGAAAAACCATATGATTAGGGGCAGAAAAGACAAAGATGAAAACCAAACGGTCCGATAGAAGCAAGCAACGGGCAGATGAAGAAAACGCGGAATAAGAAAATTGTAATTACCAAATTGGACGGTTTTCGATGAGATTGACTCCTTTGAATTCCAGAAGATTCCTTCCTTGCTCTGCGTTTAAGACAGAACAAACCCCAATTTCGGTGTTTCAGAAATCGAAATCGGAATCAGAATCAGAATCAGCATCTACAGCTAGTCAAAATCGTAATAGGAGAAGAAACCGAAGCGAACAAGATGAGTACTCCTTCTGATCAAACCACAAACGAAGCTAAAACAACAACAACACCACCACCGCCGCCGCCGAATGATTCTCAGTCTCAGTCTCAGTCTCAGCCTCACTCCACCGATTATGCTCCATACCCTAAAATTGACCCCAACGATGTTGCTCCTCCTCCGCCACATCATCCTAATTTGACTTCTGAGCCGTTGCAACCGGTTACTAGTCCCGTCGCCGCTGAAACTCGCGCTCCGATTTCCGGCGACGCTGCAACCACCATGCCTCCCGAGTCCAATCCCTATGTCTCCCCTGCACCTGTTCAGCCATCAAAAAGTCCGTTTCTTTTTATTGATTCATTGTGTATCGCTGTCTTACTGTGTTCTTAACGTTATGTTTACTTGATCTGCTCAGATACTTTGGATTCGGTGAAGGATGTTCTTGGAAGATGGGGGAAGAAAGCCGCCGAAGCTACCAAGAAGGCCCAGGATCTATCTGGAAATATGTGGCAGCACTGTATGTCTCTTATTATTCGTGAAATTCCTTTTTTTTTTAAATTGTTATTGTTGTGATGATTATTAGTAGCTCTGGATCTGTTGAATCATGTATCAATGTTAATGCTTCCGTGTTTTTAGTTTTGTAGTTCTTCATGATGATGAAATCCAGAAATGTTACTTCTTGTGAAGCTTATATAGTTATATTGATATGTGTGTGCGTACACTTGTGTTGACTTTATTTGAAACAGTGAAGACTGGTCCTAGTTTTGCTGATGCTGCTGTTGGGAGGATTGCTCAGAGCACAAAGGTTCTTGCAGAAGGTGGCTATGAGAAGATCTTCAGGCAAACTTTTGAGACTGTTCCGGAGGAGCAGCTCTTGAAAACGTATGCGTGCTACTTGTCCACCTCGGCCGGACCGGTAATGGGAGTTCTGTATTTGTCAACAGCAAAGCTTGCTTTTTGCAGCGATAACCCACTTTCTTACCAAACGGGTGATCAGACTCAGTGGAGCTATTATAAGGTAAGCTGCAAGCTTGTTGCTTAATATTGTCATACTCTAAATATAGCATGTTTCTTAATTCATTGAGAATTGATTTGATGAAATGATCCAATAACCGAAGCAGCATATATTGTTATACTTGTAGAACTTGATAGGAAGGAATTTGATTCAAGAGCTGTAATCTTGCATGTTTCTATATTCTAAGTGATCAGTTGAGTCCCCTGTTTCAAGCTCTTTCCTATTTGTTGAAGATAAGTATTGTTCATAAGTGTAGCAATGGTTGTATGCATTTGCTGACATTGTTTGAAATTTAAAATCAACAGTAAAAAATATGTGCATGATAGGTAGTTCTATATGTTAGGGCGGGTGAGTTTTTCATTGTATTTTTGCTTCTTGTGCTTACTATATGTCATTCTGTTTCCTGAATTTTGATATCAATTAAAAAACAAAATAGAAGATTTGCTGATGACTTTCAGTCTGATGCTACAGTTTACATTTTACAAAACACCATATGAATGAGTTGCTGATCCTTTTCTATGTTGTCGGAAGTTATATTATTTGCCAATGCACGTTCAGCTGAACTTACTGGTTGACCATTGGCCATTTGCACAAGATTTCTTAGAAAATATGTTGTAGGAAACAGTACTGCTCTTTTGGTTAACTGTGTTGTTTGGCAGTTGGAAGTGAACATTAGGAAGCCAACATTTATTTCAACCTTTAGAAGCTTTCTGATCATGTTGACCTGGTTATTTGATCATGGAATGATAGAGCGGCATTGAGGAAATGTGCCAACTTTGCTTTTAATACACAACTTTTAGTTATTTAATGTTTTCACTATTCGGTCAGTAATTTAGTCAGCAATTTCATGTTAAGTGAAGTTTATAATTCTCATCTTAGTCATCTACTTTTTACCACCAAGACCTGAAAAGGAGATTGATCTCACTGTAGTTTTACTAGCACTTGCAACTCTAGGCCAAAGCTACAATCTGATTATCTAATTGTTTCATTTTGATTTTCACTGGAGTTCCAATATTTATCATATTCTTCACTCCAATGAGTTCCAATTCAGTATTCAAAATAATTAGATGCTGCTTTTCCTTACCATGGTGTAGGTGGTCATTCCGTTACATCAGCTGAGAGCGGTGAACCCATCGGCAAGCAAAACCAACCAATCCGAGAAATATATACAGATCATCTCTGTCGACAACCATGAATTTTGGTTCATGGGCTTTGTTCACTATGACAGCGCTGTTAAAAATATTCAAGGAGTGTTGCAAACCCGTTGATGCACACAGCACACGCCATCAAAGACGTTGCCATGGATGATGTTTATGTTGATAAGTTTTCATTCACAGAAACATGAAATGTTTTACTGCTGTATGGTAGTCCTCTGGTCTATATAGTTTGTGGAGCTGCTGTTTGATTATTTCTGAAATTTAGATTGTGTTTGGTTTATATTTTTATTTTCTGTTTTTTTTTAGTATTTTCTCTTTTTAGAATTTTGAGAAAGGAAAAAGTGAAAACAATAAAATTTTATTTTCTGTTTTCACATCATGTTTTTACTTTTTCTTTTACAAAATTCTAAATATAAAAAATATTAAGAAAATTGAAAATGAAAACACAAAACTAAATTTACTCATAGTCTATCTTCATGGTACATAACTGTTATTATAAAAGTGTAATTTTTTCCATATGTGAATTCAGTTCATATTACTTCTCTCAAACGTGTAAGCTTATTCATTTATTGTAAGTTGAATGAATACAGACTATGGTTCTGCATTTTAATATATCAAATTCTAATGAAAAGTTATTATGAGGTTGGTTGTGGATTTTAAGTGTTTATCTTAGGACATGGACAGGTGGAAATCATGATTGGAACTTAACATTATTTAAATAGTGGCTTGGCATAAATATTGGTATTGGGGTTATTGTTATTTGTTGGATGACGTGTATTTATTCTAACTTTCAAAGGTGGGTGAGTAAATAAAATACCAGCTGAGTAGAACCCCGGCCAATTCCTCCGGTTACCACCAGACAAATCAAGAAAAAGAGATAAAGTCATAAGTCATAAGTAAAAAAAATTATTAATTTAATTTTTTGACGGACGAAAGATTTATTAATTTTAGTTTAAAGTTTAAACTAGGTAAAGATCTCGGTGGTTACACTCTGGTGTCCAATGGTGATGAAAACATAAGAAAGCAGAAAGTGCAAAATAAAAAGATAAAAAATAAAAAGAAGATTGTAATATATGTATGACATAAGCGAGAACAATGACACTACCCTGACAGAAATTTTTGAAATAAAGGATGAATTATTTTCAAGAAATGAAAACACAATAAAGATTTCAATATGTCATAACTCATAACTCCAAAAAAAGAATTTCCAATGATTTGTTTCTTTAATGATAAAAGCTTTAAAAAATATTTAAAAACATTAGAAATTTCAAATTTTGAATAAATAATTTTATTTTTATACTCTTATTTCTTACCTGGTTTTCTAAAGACAATTGTAAATTGTGAGTAAAACTCAAAAAAATATATTTTTATTTTTGGGTGTGTGGACCCATGGGTTTTTGGTCCCCACTTGGGTTTTGGTTTAGAAAGAACTGGTGGCCTGCGAGTGAGGGATACGCAGTTAATGGCCCTGACACTCTCTGACAATTACTCTGATCGAGATAAGATCAAAGCCCTCTCAAGGCCCATCTCCTGTAATGTTTCAGATCAAGTAGGGCCCATTTTGGCCCATTCTCAAACTTCCTTCTATTTCCACCCACCAGCCTGTGCATACACCAATTCAACCCATCAGATCTCATAATTTTAGATTTAAATATCATTGATGCATAAGGAAATTATTGTAGACAAAGTTAAGACTAAATAATTCTAAATACAAAATAAATAAAAAAAATTGAAGTATTGTAAGGGAGTAGATGTGGGTGTAGATGGGTGCACTTCTTATTTTGAGTGTTCAAATAACACTACTTTTTCATCATATCCAAAATATATTCCATATATCTAATGCTACTTTGTCATCGTGCCTAATAAGGGTACATTTGTTTATTTTTATTATTTTATTTATGTTTTAAAATTAATTACAATATTGTCATCTTAATTGTTCAGAGTTACTGAAACGTTGGTTTGGACCTGAACGTGAGGTTCAGATCCCTTTAGTGGCAACGTCTGACTTGTTGATGTCGAGGTGTCGCTGTCCAAGTTTTTTGTGAGGAGGTGAGAGATGGTATCTACAAGAGACTCCGATACTTAAGTCGACAAGGACTTTATACAAATTTTTAGTAGATTAGAACATAAATTATATTTGAGGGATGTCAGTGTATTTATAATACAGTTGATAACCTCTTTTGTTGGAATAGTTCCTAATGGATAACCGTTCCTTTTATTTTGAGAGTTTGCTGGAATCTATCTTTCTAAAAAGATAGAGATAAATAATAGAAGAGATTCAAAAATGCAAATTACTTATTTTTGAATAAGTAGAGCTAGATTTTCTTATCGGTGTCCAACCTCTTTAAAGAATAAAAAAATCGAACTTATCGAATTTTATTGGCCTAACTTTATTTGTTGGGTCAGAATATGAACATTAATTTTTTTTCTTAACAAAAATATAAAGAAAGGATGCACATAAACAATTTTGACTTAATTTGTATAAATTATCATTCAAACTCCGTGAGCAATACTATAAATATATATGATTTACAACACAAGAAATAAAACGGATCAATTTTATTCGCATTACATCTATGCATAAACTCAATTAATAGATAGTTACAAGTTTGTGTATGTATTTGTTAAACCAACTCACGTAAGTCGAATTTGTAGTTAACATGTGCCTTAGAGTATATGCTAAAATTAGTATAAAGTTATTAATAATCTTAATATGTACGTTAGCTAAAATCTAGATTTAATTAATTTATTTAATAAAAATCTCATTCTTAACTCACAAAAAAGAATTTATTGAATTATTATGAACGAATAAATTCGAACCGACTAACAAAAGACTCCTTCTGTTTCATTACTAATAGTTAATTTTTATTGGAAAGATAAACAATTATTACAAGAGAAAGACAAAATTATTTTAGTTATTCTTTTATTTTTCTATCTTATTTTTTATTTGATAGTAGAAGGTATAATAGGTATAAACTTACTATGACTTCTTAAAATTTAGAAAAGACACTTAATTTACAACATATATTATTAAAGAAAGACAAATAATATGACATGGGGAGTATTAACAATGAGCTATATACTTAACATTTCGTTTGGTAAATTTTTTTTGAAAAAATATTTATATTTTTTAAAAATATAAATATTTTATTTTATATCACATAAATAAAAAAATTATGTATTTATATTTATAATT
>NC_029779.3:13630496-13631837 GCF_000817695.3 Arachis duranensis
AATTTTGTTTATTAAATACGTACAAATATTATAAATTAAAAAAAAAACTAAATTTCAAAAACTAACTTAAAAATAAACTATTTAAAAATAACAATTTTACTAAAGTGACCCTTACTTACAAATAATAATAATAGGTAAATTCAAAGAAGATTCCAAGAAAAACTACTGGACAATGCATGGTTAGTTTTCCTTGTATTCTGACCTCATATCTACGCTATTGCCGAGCGTTTAACCAATGAGGTTTGGAGGAGTTGGATCGATTGCTTAATTATATGACGAGAAATAATATAGAATTATTAGAATTTATTATTTTTAGTTATTAATATTTATGAATATGAGATAAAATAAATTATTAGATTATTAGATCAATAAAATTAAATTAAGAGAATTAAATTAGTTGTTACGGAATAGCTATAAATAATAAATTTGAATTTCGTTAGAGAGTTAATAGAGTATTTAAATAATATGTATAATATGTTATTTATTTGGTCTAATGAGTCAAAAAATAAATATTCAGGATAAAATATTATTAATTTTTCAAATACAATACACCTATATTATCTAAAATAACCATTCGGATACCAAGAATAATAAACAATTGATATCTTACTGAATCGAACATATTTATACTCTGATTATACACATTATACAGATAATCTATTGGCTTCCTATGTTTCTTTAATAAATTTTTATGATACTTATCATTTCTCTTATTGTGCAATATACAATAGGCTATTTATTTAGTTTAATATAAATTAAAAAATAAATATATAAAATAAAATATTACTAATTTCTCAAATATAATATATTTATATTATCCAAAATAACTATCCAGATACCAAAATTAATAAATATTTAATATTCTACTAAATCGAACATTTTTATATTCTTAATGTACATATTATAGAGATACTCCTTCGACTCCTGTACTTCCTCAATCAATTTTTATGATACGTATCATTTCTCTTATACGACTGAGGGTTCTATTCCACAACCGTCAACCTATGCGAATAGGATAGATTATATCTGGTAGCCATAAGAATTGATTGGCTAAGATGACTAAAATCAAGGCACAAATTATAGTTTAACATGTAATAAAATTAAAGTTGAATGAATTATGGTTTGATCCTAATAAACACCGTTACTAAATACGAGATAAAGAATATATTTTTTAAAAATATCTTAATAACACTTAAATTTAAAATTAATATATAAACATAAACCTGTCGTTAAATAAATTAAAATGTGTAATTAATTATTATTTTATTATTTCAATTAAATTTTTAATGAACAATTATATATATATATATGTGAATTTAATTTTAATATACTGTTAATATA
>NC_029779.3:13631883-13634172 GCF_000817695.3 Arachis duranensis
ATAAATTTCACAAGTATGATATATTTAAAAAGAAAAGATATTTTATCATCATGTCTTCCTTTTATTTTTATATTAATTATTAACTAATGATTAGTCAATTTTCTTGATAATATTCGTAACTTTATTTTATTTATTTTTATTCAATTTCTTAAGTTACATTATTATTAGTTTAAATATTTTTGCTATTTTCGTAAAAATTTAAATTCAACATAGAAATTTTCTCATAGTTTTAAATTAAAATTTTAATTCAATTTGTTAAGTTAAATTATTATATAAATCACTATAAATTTATTATCAGCGTGTATATAATTTAAATTCAAAATTTTATTAAAAATTTTATCATGGTTTTTAAATCTAAATTTAAATTCATTTTGTTAAGTTAAATTATTAGTTAAATCACCATAAATTTATTATTAGTGTTTCTTAATTTTTTTAATTATAAAGTTACAAGGTGTTGATATTTTTCTCTCTTTTATAAGTTTACGTTGTGTGTTTTACACGTTAATCCATAATACAAAACTTATCAAATGCATTCATCATATCACATGTAATCTGTTCAAACTACAACAAAAGCGGCACCTTATACTTTATACTTTATATCTAATCATAGTTATTATAGTTATTATAGGCACCTTATATATTGGGTAAAATGCACAATTAAATCAAATAGAGGACCAAATTACACAATTCTACCAAGTTGAAAAATATTACCAGGATCTCCCAAAAGCATATTCTTATGTAATTCGAATCAGTCTCATTCGAATTAGACAAACCAACGCTAATTTGAATTAGTCCTATTCGAAGTAGTAGTAATGCTTGTAATTCGAATTCGTCCTATTCGAATTATGCTTGCATGTAGTCTTAGGGTAGTTCGAATTAGGGTGATTCGAATTATGCATGCTAGGACGTCCCTAGCAATTCGAATGGGTCTGCTTCGAATTAATTTTGGACCATAGTAGATATAATTAATTTACATCTATTTATATATGATCCAAACGTATAAAAAGAGTACAATAAATAGTACATTTAATAATATTCATAATGCATTCAATCAAAAATAAAAAAATAATAATTATAAATATTTTTTTATAAATTATTAAAAATCAAATATTTTCTAAAAATATTTTATATTTTGTTGGTCAGTTAGCATTATTGAATCTATTAACCACGATAATATGTAAATGATTGATTGGTTTTCATATAAAAATATTTTTATTCTATTTAGTATTTAATTTTGATAAAATATTAATTAATTTTGAATTTAGTTATTATGAATTCTTATATCTAAGAATACAAGTTAAGATTGTTATTAAAAAAAATTTAAAATTTTTATTTTAATAAATACTCAACAAATCATTAAAATAAAAAATTTAAAATTTAAAATTATAATTTTGGTAAAATTATAAAGTTTTGAATTTTCAATGACTTGTAGAAAATATTTTTAATTATTAATTTTTAGCCAGTTCAATATGATGTTGGAGAGAAATTTTGATTTTTTTATTATAATGTTACATTGATTCCCTTAATTTAATGATTTGAGTCGCAGGTTTACATGTTTATCTACTTTTAGAGTTTCCTGATTTATGTTTAGTAAGACATAACTTCAAAGAGGAGTAACTTTAATATATGCTCGTTACAATTTTATTTTAACTTTATAAAATCAGCTTATAACTATATTTTCTTATTTTACATTTATGTTTGAATGCAAATTTAAATGACAATAAAGTAAATGAGAAAATCTTATTAATAAATTTGTTCACATGAGTTAACATATATAACTTATTTAATTTGTGAAATTTTTTACGTAAAACGAATCTAAAAAAAGTGTTACGAAATTAAGTAACAATGATTAAATCATATGTAGGCTAAAATAGTAGTCTTAAATTAACTAGATTATATCCAGATGGTTGTTATTAAAGGAAACCAATGAAATATGTTGTTATACGCATTTTGGGCGGTTGGAACAAAAATCGCCGCTAAATGTAACATGATGAGTCACTTGACGTTACAGATAGCGGCGGTTCGCTGAAAAACCGCCGCTAAAAACAATTCTGATTGAAGCATTGCCGCTAACCACCGTAATATGCGCCGCAATAGGTCATTTGGCGGCGGTTCGAGTAAAACCGCCGCTAAACACAATCCTGATTGCAGTCTCGTCTCTAACTGCCGCCATATGTCTCGCAATATGTCATTTGGCGGCGGTTTTGTAAAACTGTCGCAAAATTTCTACCGCTATCTGCTAAATTTATTGTAGTGTCATTGGATGGTTAATTTTTTGTCACATTTTAG
>NC_029779.3:13634474-13644317 GCF_000817695.3 Arachis duranensis
GAAAAGAACTCATTAGTTATTATTTGCGAAAAATGCTTGATTTGTAGCAAAATATATGTATGTATAAAACTTGATCAAAGTTTTAGGAAGGAAGCGTCCAATTGATACGTAAAACTAGCACATTATTGTGTCAACGATGATGTAAGGTTGGAGTTTTGTTTTGACCAACTTCTGTAGATGATGTTTAATATTAGTAGTACAAATCAACTTAATTAGCTGACCCTACTATTTAATGCAGCCAAGAACTCACTAATTAACAGTGTAAAGTGATGAAAAAAAAAATAAAAATATAGATAAAAAAATTTTAGGTAGAACAAAAGTATACATCATTTCAGTCACTAAAAAAAAAGTATACATCAAAGTTTTTAAATATTAAAATATATTTAAAAAATTAATTTTAATTGATAAAAGTACACAAACCTTATAAATTCACTAATAATATGACATTTTTATCTATCAAAAATAGTTTTTCACGTGTATTTTAATATTTACAATTTTTATGTGTATTTTTATTTATTCTAAATTTTTTAGTATTACCAATATTCAAAATCTAATTAAGGACAACAAAATTAAATGAAAAGAAAAAAAAGTAAGACTACCTTAATCACGTATATATTTTTTAATTTTAGACTGTGTTTGTTTATTAAGATTACAAATATTACATTTTTTGCTTATAGTACCGTATTGATTCAAATTTCTAATATTCAAAATAAAGAATAATGGGTATTTATATAAATATTCTTAGATTTCATTGAATTTGTTTTAGAAATTGTGCATGATGCATGAATATGAACATGAATTTTGTTTTCTTCTTCTTAAAAGTAATAAAAAATAATGAAATCTTAAATACTTTTTAATGGTTACGTTGCTTTCTTTGACTCCCTTACAACTGTGTGGTTATTAAGTGAATGCCCCACCCATTATTATGGTTTTTTTTTATTTGATTAGTATAACCAGACGCCTTGACATGGCAGCTCAAGCTTTGTAATTTATTTTTTTTAAGAAAATTTTAAAAAGTGTACTTATGCAAAGTAAATAGTGATGATGATTCATGAGCAACCAAAACATCTAAATTCAATGAATTGGAATCCATATTTCTAATAACATTATATAAAGTGGAAATTTGATTAGAGAAAATATATTCGAGTAGTAAAAGTTAATTTTTGCATTATCAAAATGAAATTGTGATTCTCCAAAACAAATGATTGAAGAGCAAGTAACATACGTGAAATGACTAAAATCTTCACTCCACTCTTTAGTATTATAAACTTTCACTTTGTCTAAAAATGGAAGTATAATATTTTTATAAATTTAAAATAACTCTCACTTTTTAAATTAGTATTTAGGGTTAATTAGCTTAATATAATTAATTCTACAAAAATACTATTTACATATTAAAATTAGTTATTAAAATTAATCATTATATATTTATGAATAAATATATATGATGATTAACTCATATTCAATGTGAATTTTATATTAATAGTTAATTTTAGTGGCTAATTTTAGTGTCTATATAACATAGTTGTTATTTTTAATATAGGACAGAGCCAACCTGAAAACTATAAATGTAATTTACAACTATGTAGAAGTCTAAGTGACCCTGAAATTTCACACTATAAATTATATGATTTTATTTAGTGATAAATAAAAGGTGGAGTTAATGACCATAAAAGATTGAAGCGCTGACAATACTGATCATGAGATTTAAATAAACTTTATAACCACAAAAAATTATATCTGTTTCACATTTTTAACCAAACATCACTTTGTGAGATAGCTGTTAGTTTGGCTTCTCACGTGGAAAGAACACTTTCAGCTTGGCTTAATTCATATCCCAATGTAAAATTATCTCTTGATTTTACCATAATGGCTCTATTGCTTCTTCTCTATAAGTATGTGTGTTTTCTTTAAGAATTTGAAATCCCAATTATCAAAGTTTGAGAAAATTATCTCGACAGAGCTAATTGAAAGAATGTCGAGGCGTCGAATGACAAACTTAGTTATATTTAATACGAGTTGCAACAATTCTAAAAAGTGTTGGATCAAAGAGAAAGAAGGCTAAAAATCTAGAGGGAAATATTACTGCAGGTTGAAAGTGGTATTGCTAGAGTCTAGTATCATGACAAATCCTAGAAGAAGTTTCATCTGTTATCCAAGGTGGGCGGTAAGTAAAATCTAATTTTTGAAGCTTTGTTAGAAGTGAAGATTTTATTTCATATTTTTGTGCACACATTTAGTGCTTCTTCGTTTATTATAGACATAAAACTGCAAATAATTTTCTTGGATGGATGAGATTGAAGGTAGGTGGGAAGTTTTAGTGAGATTTGTGATTGGAGCAAACAATAAACTTGGTTTTGTTGATTCTATGACCATTAACAAAGCTGCCCAATGAATCTAACATAAAAGTGGTTATGAAGATAACCACTACAAGAAAAACGCTGCGTATCGTCGAAATTATCATAAAAAATGAATAAAATCCAACGATATAAACCTCACCGATAACTAGTTACCATCGAATTTTTTCGTCTGACAGTAATTATCGTTGGATTCTGCAACGGATTACCTGCCCAAAAAATAATTTGGTTATCGGCGAATTTTTTTTACGGTAATATTGGTGTCACAATATCTTGTTTTTCGCACTATTATCGTCAGTATATGCCTCAGTAAATCCGACAGTAATATCATTTTTTTAAATATTGTGATGCTTTTTTTTATTTTTCCCTTTTTAGTTTTAATTTTTTATTTAAATTTATTTTTCACAGAATTAGTGGTTAAATTATAAATAATAGAAACCAATATGTAATGTTAAATATAAAATATTCAAATAAATTAAAAATTAAATAAATCAAATAAATACAATAAAACAGTAAAACAAATCCCTAATCACTAAAGATCCTAATGGTAGTTATCGTCATCGTCATTCCCGCGGTCCTACTGAGGCGGCAGAGAAGGCAGTGATGTCTGTGTCCCACTAGCAAGGCCGCTACCATTGGCGCGCATCTGAGCCTAGTACACCGCCATCTGCTGCTCCATCTGCTGAAGTCGCTTCTGCTGCTCCCTCCACTACAGCTTGAGGTCATTCGTGATCGTCACGCGTGTGAGAATTTCCTAATACCTCTCATGAGCCTCGGTCAGCTTCTGAGCCTGTCCGTGAAGGCTCCGGGTGAGTTCCTACACTACAGCCTCAAATCAATGTCTTCTACGGGATCAACGGCTCGACTAGTGGCAGAGCCGGACGATGGCCTTAATGTGGAGGTATGGAGGCTGCTAGCGAATAACGACCCCAGCCCGTATACGTGATTCTTGTACGACGCTGAGGCGGTCTCACGCCAAACTGTATCGGGATCGACGACTGAAGCAGTAGAGCCACTGGCGTCCTTCCCACTTTGTTGAGATTGCTGAGTTGCGGCCTCCAGTCTCTATGTGTAGGACTCCTGTGTAACACATGTTATTTTGATTAGGACGACAGCTGTGCAGTTAATTAAAAATTTTATATCACACGATGTTTACTCACATAATGATCCGCAGACCACCAATAAGCAAATCTCACATTGTTTTCCTTCAAAGTATGGGTGTATGTGAAGGTCTCCGCTAATGTCGTATCGCGATCCAACGACTTCGACTACACATGTTACATTGAAACAATCTGTTAGGATGCCTAATAATGATATGGAATATAACTAAGTTAATAACAAAATTAGAGAAGCTACATACCAGCGTGGCCTTAGTCTTCATGAATGTCGCTGAGCTGCCAGTATACTTGGATGACCTGACTGATGCCCTGTTAACTCTATTTGTGAGACGCTGATGCATGAACTCTTTATCAGTCTCCCAGTGAGCATACAGAGTCTTCTTGATTTCTGGATAGATCCAGGAAGTGAGGGAGTCGCACTTCTCACATACATCCTCCAGCATCTGTTGCACCTACCTACCCATTCGATGGTCGTATATCTTCTTTATGAGGGCATTATGCTCCTTGTCCGATATAAAGTTCAACAGCACAAAGAAAATTTAAAATTAGTTAATCAAAATATATTGTATTAAAGTAAATAGAAGATATAAACTAGCTAAGAAGGTTTGACTATATTAAGTTTTTACCGCCCACTTCTAAAACCATCGCTATCTGGTCTCAGAGGGGATCTTCTTGTAGCTTGGTCATGGATGGTCGTACATCAGTTTGATAACATTGGTCATCTCCTGAGTACATGCGTTGTTGTTTGGCACAAACTTATCAACAATTCACAAATAAACCAATATGGCAATATAAATTAAAACTACAGAAGCAAATAACCATAACATATAGATATTTTTTTAGAAACTTCGGCAGAATTTCATCTGTAACTGGAATGTGCCACAAACTCTATCCATAAACAATTAACTTAAACAACAGTAATTGTCAACAATCAATGAACAACAACCAATAATCAAGAAGCAACATCCATAAATCCACTAAATTAGAATCAATAATCAAGAATCATAATCAGGATATATCAAACACTTTCACCAATTCAAACCTACAACCTTATATCTACTAAACTAGAATCAACTATCAAGAGTCATTAATCATGATATATCAAACACTTTCAGTAGTTCAAACCTACAATCCTAAATCTACTCAAACTAAAATCAATAATCAAGAATCACTAATCACGATTTATCAAATACTTTCAGCATATAAAAGACTTAAAGTAGCACTTACATCGTTCCTCCATCAGGCTAAATCGTCATCCATACGATGGGAGGTGGTGGAGGGGAATCATCTGCCTGGCTTCCATGAGAGAATTCTGGCACCGTGGTGTCTACTGCTGGAGGCGGCGTTACTGAGACAGTGAGATGCTAAGCGGATGGAGGCGGCATTGTTGCCATAGACGTAGGGACATAGTTTGGGTTAGGGACCATAATGAATGGGTGGTCCAATGCACCCACAACCTGTGACGTCACGGGGGTTGTCATAGTCGAGGGAGAGGTTCCAAAATTCTCAGGGGTACCGGTAGAAATCCTCTCTCTACCACGACTACGACCACGACCACTAGGCTGATCCCCAGCACTTCTACTTGTCGTCATATCTGCAAAGAGCATACCAATTAAAAATGTGCTAAACATATTCACAACATCATTCAAAATACTTAATCAAAATAAACTATGTTAAACTTAGTTAAAGAAATACATTCTCCGTTGAAATCAAATAAAACCAAAGAGGTAAGTGCATATTCTAACTTCACAAACATTTAGCAATATATATTAGTGCATGTATAATTTTGTCTCTATACAAATAAAAAGCCATCCATAAGTAATTTAAAATGATCTCATATTTGATTTTTTTAATTTACTGTCATTTTTACTCTTAAAATATATTAAAAATTAATGTGACTTATTATCGGAGTCTTTAATCAAAACCAAACAAAGAGAACAAATCAACAATAATCAACACAAATCAATAATAATAAGAAATTCAGAACAATAAATCAACCTTATAAATTATAATAACTAGTTCAGAATAAATCAACAACAATCAAAACATATTTTAATTCAGAACAAATCAAAACTAAGTAAGAAACAAAAATCAGAACATGTTTTAATTAAAATTAAAACTAAACAAGTTTAGTACCCTAAGTTCAGAATTTTAGAAAATTCTAAGTTCAAAATAAGTTCAGTACCCTAAGTTTAGAACTAAATAAGGAACCCAAATCAGAACATGTTTTAATTAAAATTGAAACTAAACAAGGTCAATACCCTAAGTTCAAAACTTTAGAAAATCCTAAGTTTAAAACAACTTCAGTACCGTAATTTCAGAACTAAATAATCAACAATAATAAGAAGTTTCAAAGTAGAAAATAAACCTTATAAAATATATTAATAAATCAGAATTTCAGAAAATCCTAAATTCAAAAGCATTATCTAAAGAAGAGCACCAGAGCTGAGAAGAAGAAGCGGTATAGACGGCAACGACAACAGCGATATCAGCTCATTCAGAATTCAGCAGCTACAATGATGATGGCAAAAATGATGAAGAGTGGCACTCGGAAAAAAAGGGGCTGCCGGGTCACAGTTACCGTTGGAAAATACGACGATAACGTATTGCAGGTCGCAAAAACGAAGCATTTCACTAAGTGGATTTACCGTCAGATTTTTCTGCTGGTAAATCCGACCCTAAAGGACGCGCCAACTTTCCTCCCTCCAATTATTATCGGCAGCTTTACCGTCAGAATCATAAATCCGACGAAAATAATTTGACCTGACGAATTCGACGCCTAACCCATCGGTAAAGCCGCGGTTATTCTGCGATGCTAAATCCGAAGGTAAATCTGACGGCACTCTGTATTTTTCTTATAGTGAGGGAAGATTAAGGGGAGAATTAGAGAAATTAGAGTATGAATTTTGTCAATTGGTATAAGACTTGTGCTGTGTTTCCTTACAATTATGTTCCTAGTTTTTAAAATGTAGAATTGAGGTTTGATTTAGTCAATCTCTTTTCCTGGGTAGAGATGAATTGGAATGAAAGTGTAATGTTATGCTAGAACTCTTCATGGATGTTTGCTGCTTTTTTTTTTGACAAAAGTAACCTAACAAATTTGCATTTGACGACATATCTGACAATGAAAATTTAAATTTGACAAAAGTAACCTTTAAAAATTTGAAATTCAAGATAGATAATTATATTTTAAAAAACAAACACTGATCTAACCTTCACATGCAAGATATATGAATTGTGACGATTACAAAATGACAATTTCTGAAACTGAATCAATATAGAACAAAGTCAAATATGTGACTATCTCCTAACATAGTAAACATATAAATTTATGCTAATTCATCATAGATGTTTGATGAACATAAGTAACGAAACAAACTTAACTACTAACAATATGAAATATAATAGTTCCAAAACGATGGCTATAACTAAGTTTCTACAAAGATCGAAGTGCACATGTTTTATATAACAGCCATATATAACTGCATTTAACACTACAACAAAAAATCCTTATATCCAAGCCATTTTAGGTCCTAATTGGGTGTGAAATTACTACTATCACTAGAGAGCCAACTTGTTGGTTCTCCAAGTCTTGGAGTCAGCATCAATCGCATGAATCTCGTAGTAGTTCTAGTACTAGTACCATACATGGTCTCTTGGCTAATAATAGGCACACTTGAGGGGTTGTTCATTGAATGAAAACTCTTTAAGTTCTTTCTTTTGGTTGGCCTCTTGCTATTGGAGGGCCTATTCTGCATTGAAGGTCTAATTGGTGTTGGTCTTATAGGTGCCGCTTGAATTGAAAATTGGTTGTCTTGAGGAGGAAACAGCAGAGTAGGATTTAACAGAAAGGTAGGACTGGAAGTGAGTCAAGCCAGCTCATGAGCTAGCTCAACCTCGACTCGTTAATAGATCAACAAGCTGAACTCGTTAGCTGGTGAGTCGAGCTTGAGCTTGGATAAGTTCAGCTCATTAGCTCGTGAGTTGACTCGATTATATATATTAGGGGTGCACATGGGGCCGGGTGAAGCTAGGTTTGCGTTGACCCAGACCAGAACCTAAATAATGACCGGATCTATTTATGAGACCCTTACCCTGTCCTAGACCCGATAAAATCGTGTTACTTTCAGGCCACGCTAAAGCCGGGTCTAGACCGGGTAAAGCCCGGGTCTTGATCAACTTTTTCACGACATCACCAAAAGTTAGATTCTACATCTCTTAAACCTCTAAATTTTGGAAAATAATTATTCTATAACATCGCAACATTCACATAATAATAATTTAGAGTCTAATAATAATAATTTAAAGTTTCATAATAATAATTATGTCAATTACACACTAAACATTCAAAGTTCAAAAGACAATTAAAACAAAGTTAACAACCAACACAAGATTAACATAATAATAATAATTTATAGTGTCATACCAACCAATAACAACAAAATATTAAGTAGCAAACAACTACAAAACAAAATTCATTTGATTCGTAGCTTGCTCTCAAGGTTGTGAACTTGATTTTTGTTGTGTGGATGTTTTAGTAACATCTGCAAAACCTAAAAATTAGCCTCTCAAGATTATTATATGAATTAAATTAAGTAATAAAGAAGGAATGAAAATATCATAAAGTAAATATACCATTAACAATCTTGTCACTACTGTCAAATTGATCAAACTCTAGTTTTTCAAATATTTACTTAGATGGAAACAACCAACTTTGAGTGCAGATTAAAGCTTCTGCCATTTTTGGTGACAAAGAGCTACGGTAAAGATCAACCACACGCCCACCGGTGCTAAAGCATGACTCAGATGCGACAGTTGAAACTGGAATACCAAAGACATCACGAGCTATGGGAGAAAGAATTCTATATTTTAAAACATTTAATTTTCACCAAGCCAATATATCAAAATTCTCATCTTCCACGTCCACAGGATCTTTGGCCAAATATTTCTCAACATTTGATTTGCTATCTGCATTAGCTTTTTCCCTCTTTTGTTTTCTCCACAAATTCACTCTATTTGCAGCAACACCCTTAGCACTAGATTGACCAGTATCTTTATCATCCAAAACATCTCTAGAGGGACCACCAACATCATTAAGAACTTTATCTTCTACAATTTCTTTTGAATAAAATTTGTATAATGTCTCCAATGTAAATTTTACAAAACTAGTCATACTAGTAGCTACTTCCTTATCATATATATCCTCCAAACACCACGATAGATAATCAAGTTTGTATCGAGGATCTAAAACAACGGCAACAAGTATCAAAGGATTAAACTTGTCAACTAGTCCCCAATATTTATCGTATTTAGCCTTCATAGAGCATGCCATAGTTCCCAATAATTTAGAATTGTTGTGGCTCCAAGATGTTAGTTGAGAATGTATAGATGTGTTGAGTTAAGAAATTAACTAAAATAATTAGTGATGACAAACATTATTTTTGGTAAAACAAATAACTAGAGTTGTTAAATTAATAAGTACACATTGCTAATTATTTATGTTATGTTGCAGGTCACACTTCATTTTTGGCAGCCCAAGTTGAATGAATAACAAAACAAAGCTAATGGGCTGAATGGAAAGTGTGAATAAAGACAAGCCCAAGTCATTCATATCAAACAAAGAAGCATAGCAAGACACCGGGCCAAAAAGAGAAGAACCCGATCCAAGCTTGAAATTGTTTTCAATTTCCCACCATCTTGCTCCAACCAAGGCAACGTTCCTCTCCTCTCAAATCAGGTCATATCAAGACTTCAGTAAAGTAGGAAAGAGAAAGAGAAGAAAAGCTTCCTCCATAAGCCAGTAACCAAAGAAGCAAGAAAGAGAAAAATCTAAGCTTGAAGCACAGAAGCTAAAGCAGAAAATCTAATACAAATCAAGCTTAAGAAAGGTAATCCATCTCATCTTGCATGCATCAGATCTTCATCCCTTCTTCCCAACTCTCTGCACTATCCAAAAATGGTATTCAAGAAAAAGTGGTTCTCTGCCCTATTCTGTTTCACATCTACGGTCACAAGTGATACTTGGGGACCAAGTAGCTATTCTATGGCTAAGATCAAGTTGACCATGAAAAGATTTCTATAGTTACTGCTTTGTGGCTTTCGGTCAAGATGAGGAAGTCAGAGGGAAAGTTTCTACTCTGAGGATTAAGAAGAATCCGGTTTTTCGCATAGCACAGAGGCTGTTGATGAAGTCAATCTCCTTCATGTTTTACTGATTGTGATGTATTTTTCTAAGCTTATCTTTCTGTAATTTCTTGAGAGAAAAGGCATTGTGAGAAAGCTTGAGAAAAAGCCAAGAGTTGAAAAAGGCTGAGAGATACACTTTAGAGAAAAGCCTAGAGTTATTTTCAGATTTCTTTAGGTTAGCT
>NC_029779.3:13644551-13645425 GCF_000817695.3 Arachis duranensis
TCATAGCACAAAGCAACCGAACCAGGATATATGCTGGTGTTAGCTTTTTCTTCTCTGTCACGTTCTGTTTTCTGATATTCATGAGACAAAAATAATTTGTCTCATAAATTTCTGCTGCTGAGTTCAAATAGAATCAGATTTGTAACTTTGCTATAAAAAGGGTGAAAACAGCAAACCAAAGGAAGGCATAGATTCAACTCCCCCTTCTCTAAGCCTACCACAACCTTCAATTGGTATCAGGAGCTAAGGTCTCAAGAATCAAGCTTAACCGCTTGGAGCAAAGATCCAATGGCGAACAACTTGGGCACAACCACAGTTGCCTACACCCTCACTGAAGGTCAGTCAAACAACCGACCACCTTTCTTCAACAGGAAGAACTATTCCTACTGGAAAGAAAGGATAAGGATCTTCATCCAATCCATTGACTACAACCTATGGAAGATCGTTGTGATCCATTGACTACAACCTATGGAAGATTGTTGTGAGCGGTCCAAAGATCCCAACAAAAATAAGTGCTGATATAGTGGTGACTCCAAAAGAAGAAGCTGAATGGAATGAAGATGATAAGAAGAAGATAGAGCTGAACGCTAAAGCAATCAACCTTCTTCACTGTGCTATCAGCTTTGAAGAGTACCGGAAGGTGTCTAGATGCAAGACAGCCAAAGAAATCTGGGAAAAACTCCAGGTTACACACGAAGGCACCAAACAAGTCAAAGAAACGAGGATTGATATGCTGCAAAAAGAGTACGAGATGTTTAGCATGAAGGATGGAGAAAGCATTGATGAAGCATTCGAGAGATTCTCAATCATAATCAACAACCTTGATGCTATGGGTACAAACTATGCAGAACAAACCTTGGTGAGAAAACTCCTT
>NC_029779.3:13645741-13648973 GCF_000817695.3 Arachis duranensis
TATTATGATTTGACCATTGAAGACTTGCATGCTATTATTGATGATCTTACCTCAAACACCTCAAAACTGCTTAACAAATACAATGAATGCAGATCTGAAAGAGATGTGTTAAGAGCTGAAAATGAGTTTTTAAAAGAAAAAGTGAAGGAAACTGAATGTGCTTTAGACATCATTGAAGAAAACAGATTTCTAAAATATGAACTTGAAAAATTAAAAGGAAAGCACACTATGGATCCCTCAAATGAGTTAATTTCTGAAAATGAAAGATTAAATGACAAAATTAAAAGGCTGAATGGTGACTTGGCAAAATTTGCACAAGGTTCTAGTAACTTGGAATGACTTAGCAAAATTTGCTCAAGGTTCTAGTAACTTGGACAAATTACTTGCAAGTCAAAGACCGTTGTTTAAAAAATCTGGTTTAGGCTACATAGCCAAGGAAGATGCTATTTCCAACACTTCCTCTATGAAATTTGTGGCCTCTTCATCAAATACTAAATCCATACCAAACAAATCAGGTATCGGATATGTTTCAACTTGTGAAGAAAATTCTGATGAAGAATACACAAATGAAGCTAAAATTTCACCAAAAACTGGTCCGAGTTCAAACCGGCCAGGTTTGGGTTATATTTCGAAAAATGAGGCTGCTTTTAAGAAACCAATTTTCTATAACAAAACCTCATTTTCGAAAAATCAAAAGAGTTCTAAAAATTCTGGTGAAAACAGTTTTGCAAAGAGGAACAATTATAACAAAAATCGATTTTTTAAAGGAAATGTGTCTCCCCAAAAAACCAGAAAATTTCAACCATTTAATCACTTCAAGCAATTTAACTCACCTAAGTTTCAGCGACACACACCAGAAATTCATTGTGTTAATTGCAAAAAATTTGGTCACTCATATGCACAATGCTTCATTGAAAAGAGAGTCGTAGGAAACAAGGTCTACAATGTTGTTTGTGATTTCAATGCACTTGGGCAACCAAGATGGATTAACTTCAAAGGATCCAAA
Organism: Arachis duranensis; assembly: GCF_000817695.3. Classification (NCBI taxonomy): domain Eukaryota; kingdom Viridiplantae; phylum Streptophyta; class Magnoliopsida; order Fabales; family Fabaceae; genus Arachis; species Arachis duranensis. The sequence goes on from NC_029779.3 coordinate 13,646,748, forward strand.
TTAATTTGGATACCTAAGACTACTTGAAACCCATCATGCAGATTTGCCTAGCATCCAAGAACAAAAAGGACATGTGGTACATGGATAGTGGATGTTCAAGGCACATGACTGGAAGGTCAACCTACTTCATCAAACCAAATAAGTATGACGGAGGTTTTGTGACCTTTGGAAATGATGGCAAAGGTAAAATCATTGCAGTTGGAAAAGTAGGTAATGAGCAATCTACTTTCATTGATGATGTGCTTCTAGTTTGTGGTTTAAAGCACAATCTTTTGAGTATTAGCCAACTGTGTGATTTAGGATATTTAGTAGTTTTCAAAAGACTTGAATGTTGTGTTGTTAATGAAAAAACAAATGAAGTGATGTTTGTTGCCAAGCGTTTCAATAATATGTATGGACTTACTCTTGATGAACTAAAGGATCAAAATGTAGCCTGTCTTCACTCTAAAGAATCTGAAAAGTGGTTGTGGCACAAGAGATTGGGCCATGCAAGTATGTTTCAAATAAACAAACTTGTAAAGAAAGAGTTAGTAAGAGGTCTTCCTTTGATTAAGTTTGACAAAGACATCACTTGTGATGCTTGCCAAATGGGAAAACAAACAAAAAGTTCTTTTAAACCAAAGGAAGACATCTCTACTAAAAGACCACTTGAGTTGCTACACATTGATTTATTTGGTCCAACAAGAACTCAAAGCCTAGGTGGTAAACATTATGGTTTAGTAATTGTGGATGACTACACTAGGTTTGGCTGGGTTCTATTTCTTGCACACAAAAATGAAGCCTTTGCGGTCTTTGAACCTTTTTGCAAGAAGATTCAAAATGAAAAGGATTTGAAAATATCTTCTATAAGAAGCGATCATGGAACTGAATTTGAAAATAATTTGTTTGAATCCTTTTGTGAGGAATTTGGAATATCTCACAATTTCTCTTGTCCAAGAACGCCACAACAAAATGGTAGGTGTTGTGGAAAAAAGAAATAGAAGCATACAAGAGATGACAAGAGCCATGCTGTGTGAGAGTAATGTTCCAAAATTCCTTTGGGCTGAAGCGGTTAACACAGCTTGCCACATTTTAAATAGAACAATCATAAGGAAATTTTTAAAGAAAACCCCTTATGAACTTTGGAAAGGCTACTCACCAAACTTAGATTACTTGCACATCTTTGGATGCAAATGTTTTGTTCTAAATAACAAAGAAAATTTGGGAAAATTTGATCCAAAGGCTTATGAGTGCTTATTTGTAGGATATTCCACAACTAGTAAAGCATACAAAGTTTATGATCAAGATGCTAAGATTATTAGGAGTCCATACATGTTACATTTTGAGATACTAACTTGGTGCAAAGTGTTTTGGAAGACTGTGATGCAGGGAATCAAGCTCAAAAGGATGATGAAACTGCACAAAATCATGAAAATGGAAATTCTGGATAAGCTGAACCAGAAACTGCAAATGCTGAAAAATCAAGAGACAATTCCATTTTGTCTCATGAATCAGAAAGAAATCCTGCGGCCAGCAGCGCCCAGAATCCCTTGGTGACTAAATCTGCCTCCAAGTCCACCAGACATCGTGAGTGGAGATTCTTGAAGAATTATCCTGAGAAATTTGTCACTGGGGACGTATCTCATGGAGTGCAAACTAGGTCTTCCACTAGAAAGGCAAATGAAAGTTCAAACGTTGCCCTTCTTTCACAAGTAGAGCCTCAAAACGTCAAGGAAGCCCTAAATGACCCCTCTTGGGTTAAAGCTATGGAGGATGAGCTTCTTGAGTTTGAAAAGAACCAAGTGTGGACTTTGGTTCCAAGGCCAAGTGGAAAGAAAGTGACCGGCACCAAGTGGATATTTCGGAACAAGTTAGGAGAAGATGGTAGCATTGCAAGAAACAAGGCAAGACTAGTGGCACAAGGATATGACCAAGAAGAAGGAATAGACTTTGATGAATTCTTTGCCCCTGTTGCCCGAATGGAAGCCATAAGACTTCTCTTAGCCTATGCTGCATTTTGTGGTTTTAAATTATACCAAATGGATGTGAAATGTGCATTTTTAAATGGTGTGATAGATAGAGAAGTATATGTGGAGCAGCCTCCTAGTTTTGAAAATAAAGAGCATTCTAATCATGTTTTTAAATTGTCTAAAGCTCTCTATGGTTTAAGACAAGCTCCTAGAGCTTGGTATGAGAGACTTAGCTCTTTTCTTTTGAAAAATGGTTTTCAAAGAGGCACCACTGATA
>NC_029779.3:13649085-13666048 GCF_000817695.3 Arachis duranensis
TGCAAATGAATCCCTTTGTACTGAATTTGGAAAGCTCATGACAAGTGAATTTGACATGAGTATGATGGGTGAACTTAATTTTTTCCTTGGGCTACAGATTAAACAAACTGAAAATGGTATTTTCATTCATCAAGAAAAGTATGCCAAGGAATTAGTTAAGAAATTTGGTCTTGAAAATGCCAAAACTATGGGAACTCCCATGCACCCGAATTCTAAATTGGATAAGGGAGAAAATGAGAAAGATGTTGATGAGACTAGGTATAGAGGGATGATTGGTTCTCTTATGTACTTAACCTCCTCTAGACCCGATATTGTGCAAAGTGTTGGATTGTGTTCTAGGTTCCAATCCAAACCTAAAGAGTCACATCTTTCTGCGGTCAAAAGGATCATTAGATATGTTCATGGCACATCCAACTTTGGTCTTTGGTATCCTAAGACTGATGATTTTTTTGCAGTTGGTTACTGTGATGCAGATTTTGCTGGTGACAGAGTTGATAGAAGGAGCACTTCTGGTTTATGTTGCTTCCTTGGAAAGTCCTTAAATGTTTGGTCAAGTAAGAAGCAACCAACAGTGGCCTTATCCACTGCAGAGGCTGAGTATATAGCTGCTTCTTCTTGCTGTTCTCAGCTTTTATGGTTAAAAACACAGCTTGCTGATTACAAATTAAATGCTGAAAATATTCCCTTAATGTGTGATAATATGAGTGCCATAAATATTTCTAAAAATCCAGTTTTGCACTCTAGGACTAAGCATATTGAAGTGAAATTTCACTCAATAAGAGAACATGTCCAAAAGGGGGATATTTGCATTCAATTTGTTAAATCAGAAGAGCAATTAGCAGATATTTTTACTAAACCATTAGCTGAAGATAGATTCTGCATGCTTAGGACTTATCTAGGAATTTTGAGTTATAATTCTCTATTTAAAAAGTGCTGATGTGTGTGCTGGAGAATTTTGTCTCATGAACAGGTATGAGACAATTATGGGCAGATGATGAATGTTTCCTTCGAAACAGCGTGTTCTGGGCTTATTGCAAGTGAAAAATCAATCTAGGCCAACATCAATTCAGATCTGGGTAGTCCTATATGTTTCATTAATTCAAACCACATCTGGGCCCAATGTGAATGTTACATTCTTACTTGTGTGTTTAAGTTTTCATTAAAAAAAATTTTGTGTGGCCCGAAAAAGTTTTTTTTTTTTTTTGACTTTGGTCCAAAATGAATTTCAATTTAATTCTGATTGCCTTTCAAAATTTAAAATTAATTTCCTGTTTTATTTTCAAATAAGATCTTCTCTTTTATGAGGTCATGTCTTGTCAAGTCTTTTCAATTGATGATGCAGTTGCATGGTTTTGGAAATTTGCTTTTGGGTACGGTTACCAACACTCCCTCTCTTTCCTCCATAACTTCTCCTCAACCCTTCGGTTTCTTCCCTCTCACACCACTATCTCTCTTTCATCAAAAGCATCATTTTAACCAAAATGAGGAAGAAAGTCATTGCAAAAAGGGCTCCTCGTGAGAAGATTTACAAACTACCCACAAAGCCTTCCACTCGCTCTCAAGACCGAACCTTTACCCCATCTCCTTCTCCTCCTACCTCTCCTCCTCGGTGTGACCCCATGGCTCGAACCAAGAACACTCCAAGGTTCCCTGCCTCTGCCAAACCAACTCCACCACCAAAGGCGACGCCTTCCAAACCTGCCTCTTCAAAACCTGGCTCTTCAAAGCCATCCTCATCCAAAGGAAAGCGTCAGGCAATGGAAGAACCTGTTCCTGAGCCACAACAACCAAGGGCAAGGTCAGTTCCTGTGCGTTCACAGAGAGGTAACACTCGAGTCCCTCTCAAAAATGTTAAAGAACCAGAAATTGGACCATTTGATCACAAAGCCCATTTTATGACCGCTCATTCAAACTATAATCCCTATAGATTCAAATCTGCCATGAATAATAATTTTTATGAGGGAGTCATCCAGTATCGTACCCTATGCTCTTCATTTCTCGCTGATCTGCCATCTTTGAAAAGAAAAGGTTTTCCTTTTGTTGACAACTTAATTTTTCTGGACTGGAATCACCTTTTTGACATAAAAAAACCTGTTTATCCATTGTTGGTCAAAGAGTTTTATGCAAACATGACATATCATGAAGGCACCGCTCACTCGTATGTCAAGGGCCGAGATATCATTTTAAACAATGAGACCATCAGTGAAGCTTTGAAGTATACTGATGTTGGGCCTTGTGCTTACACGTCAGTTAAGTGGGATGAAGGAGTTGGTGTTTCTTACAATGATGCCCTGGCTAGTATTTGTGAACATGTTTCCTTAATAGATGGCATTACACCCACACATAAAGCCCTAGGATATGAACGTGCTCAGTTGCACCGTATGGTCAACCACATTATACTTCCTCAAAGTGGTTCATATCAAAGGGTTTCATACACTGACACTCTTGTCTTATATGCCATTCTCACCAAAACTGAAATTTCATTTGCATATTTGATGGTTAGATACATGTTTGATTCTGTTAGAAGTGAAAAGGACAAAGCTCTTCCTTATGGCATGTTTCTAACTTGCATTTTTGAGTATTTTGGTGTTGACTTGACAAATGAGAAATATGAAAATAGACATTCATATCTAAAGGGAGGTGGTTCAGTGAAACAGAACAAAGGACATATTGGATCTGAAAGAGTTGTCCTAGATGATGAAGATGATGACTTTGTCCCTGAGGATTCTTCTGCTCCTTCCACTGAGGGAACTTCCATCTCCAATGGAAAGAAATCGACTCTGCTAAATGTGGTTAAGGATGTTGCTTAAGAGTTTGTCTCCCAATCAAATCACTTTATTGCCATGAGCAAGGAGCAACGGAAACTAGCTAGCAAGCATGAGAACTTTCTGAAGAAATCGAGGGATAGGGTGGCTGTGCTCATGACCTTCATTGATAACCTTCAACATGATGAAGACATTGCCACCGATGGTGAAGAGGAAGCTGCTTCGGAGGGGGATGGTTCTGATGCCTAAGATTTGTCTCATAAAAACTGATGCTACTGCTCTCTTTTTGTCTCATGATTTCTGTTTCCTTCATTACTTTTGCACTGTTTCATTTTGGATGACTGTAATAACTTTCTACTATGCTGCACTTTTGACAGTTTATTTAGTGCTTTGTTATGTGCTCTAACTCTTTTCTGCAGGGCACAAGACTTACTTTTAGTTGGTCTTTTTATCATCCACCCTTGATGACAAAAGGGGGAGTAATAGGAGCAATAGCAATAGTTGATATGCCATTCTGACTAAATTTGCATTTGAGTATTTTTTGTGAACTTTGTTTGATATTGTGGACTGTTGTGAATGAAGTTAGAAACTTGCTTTATGACATGTTGCTATACTTTTGGTTGGCACAAAGCATCTGTTTAGTTCCATAGAAGCATATGTAAACAGGAAAGAAGAGAAGAGCATAAATCCAGGGGGAGCAACATAAAAGCAAATGACAAAAATCAAAGGGAGTTTCTAAACCTTACTCAAACTTATCCCTTTTGCCTATTTGCTTAGATCATGTTTGTCATCAAGGGGGAGATTGTTGAGTTAAGAAATTAACTAAAATAATTAGTGATGACAAACATTATTTTTGGTAAAACAAATAACTAGAGTTGTTAAATTAATAAGTACACATTGCTAATTATTTATGTTATGTTGCAGGTCATACTTCATTTTTTGGCAGCCCAAGTTGAATGAATAACAAAACAAAGCTAATGGGCTGAATGGAAAGTGTGAATAAAGACAAGCCCAAGTCATTCATATCAAACAAAGAAGCATAGCAAGACACCGGGCCAAAAAGAGAAGAACCCGATCCAAGCTTGAAATTGTTTTCAATTTCCCACCATCTTGCTCCAACCAAGGCAACGTTCCTCTCCTCTCAAATCAGGTCATATCAAGACTTCAGTAAAGTAGGAAAGAGAAAGAGAAGAAAAGCTTCCTCCATAAGCCAGTAACCAAAGAAGCAAGAAAGAGAAAAATCTAAGCTTGAAGCACAGAAGCTAAAGCAGAAAATCTAATACAAATCAAGCTTAAGAAAGGTAATCCATCTCATCTTGCATGCATCAGATATTCATCTCTTCTTCCCAACTCTCTGCTATATCCGAAAATGGCATTCAAGGGAAAGTGGTTCTCTGCCCTATTCTGTTTCACATCTACAGTCACAAGTGATACTTGGGGACCAAGTAGCTATTCTATGGCTAAGATCAAGTTGACCATGAAAAGATTTCTATAGTTACTGCTTTGTGGCTTTCGGTCAAGATGAGGAAGTCAGAGGGAAAGTTTGTCCGGTTTTTCGCATAGCACAGAAGCTGTTGATGAAGTCAATCTCCTTCATGTTTTACTGATTGTGATGTATTTTTCTAAGCTTATCTTTCTGTAATTTCTTGAGAGAAAAGACATTGTGAGAAAGCTTGAGAAAAAGCCAAGAGTTGAAAAAGGCTGAGAGATACACTTTAGAGAAAAGCCTAGAGTTATTTTCAGATTTCTATAGGTTGATTAAGTGTCTTGTATCTTGTACCTGTTTGGTACCCCTTTCTTAGTTGGGATAGCACTAAGAGTGAATAGTTGAGTGTTAGCATAGCCAATGTCAAGTTAGGTTAGAACTTGAGTGTGAAATTGGTGTATGTAATACTGTTAACTATAGTGAAATTCTTCCATAGTTGTGGAGGAGACTGGATGTAGGTTGCATAGTACAAAGCAACCGAACCAGGATATATGCTGGTGTTAGCTTTTTCTTCTCTGTCACGTTCTGTTTTCTGATATTCATGAGACAAAAATAATTTGTCTCATAAATTTCCGATGTTGAGTTCAAACAGAATCAGATTTGTAACTTTGCTATAAAAAGGGTGAAAACAGCAAACCAAAGGAAGGCATAGATTCAACCCCCCCTTCTCTAAGCCTACCACAACCTTCAAGATGCAATTTCGTGAAAGCATTTGTTTAAAGTAACATGTAAAGAAGATGAGAAACACAAAGTAATCTCATAGAAAATTCTCAAAAAATCAATGAATAGTCTAGCATGTTGCCAATCAAGTGCCGTGGGTGGACCAACTTTCTTTTTACCCCTACTATCCTCTCCAAACCATCTAAAAAAATCAGTTTTTTAATCATAAAGTCTATCAAAAGCTTTTTCAAATTTTTTACCATATTCCAACATTAGATAGGTGGAATTCCATCTAGTTGGAACATCCAAACAAACAAGAATTTTAGACTCTATCAATTTAGCTTCAATGCATTCTTTAAATTTTTTAATTCTTTGAGGAGAAGATCTAACATACTTAACAGTATTCCGAATGCTTTCAATGGAGGAATGTTGCTCTTTAATCCCGTCATTCACTATCAAGTTGAGAACATGAGCACAACACCTCATTTGCAAATATTTTCCTCCGCACACCAATGTACCCCTTGCAGCTAATTTTCTTTGAAGGTAAGTGATAGCCCCGTCATTTGAAGATGCATTGTCTAATGTGATTGTGAAGACTTTTCTAATTCCCCACTCCCTCAAACATGTCTCAATTTCACTTCCTATTGTTTCGCCCTTGTGGTTCTTAATCAAGAAAAAGTTGAGAATTCTCTTTTGTAGCTTCCATTTGTCCTCAACGAAATGTGCAATTAGACTCGTGTAGCTAAGATTTTGATTTGATGTCCAACAATCTGATGTCAAACAAACTCGAGCACATGACTTTGTCAACCAAGCTTTAAGTTTTTTTTTCTCATCTAAATAATGCTGAAAGCAATCTCTTGACATTGTCATCCTGGATGGTACAGTGAATATTGGCTCAAATCAATTAATCATTTGCGAAATCCAATCCCTTTGACCACTTTAAAAGGGTGTTCATCAAGGATAATAAACTCAGCCATTGCCTTTCTACAATTTTTCAAGCTATAACCATTGACTTTGAAAGTTTTGCCGGCTTCACCTTCTTCACCAACCTTAGGCATATAGCCATAAAGTGTTCCACTTTTGCCTACTTTTGTAAATATCTACTTGTGAGAAAATTTTAACTGTTTATTCATAGAATTTGTGCCATATCTAGTTGGGTGACATTGATATACTTTTTGACAGTGATTATATTTGGCCTTGTGCTCTCCATTAGTCTCGCTAAATGGAAGCTATTTAAAATGCATCCAAACATAAGACTTTTTCCCCTTGCGAGTAGCCTGCTTTCCCTCGTTAGCCTGCTGTCCCTTGTTATTTTCAACCTTGTTTTCCTCATTAATATTTTCTGAGATGGGAGGAGCAACAATAGTTGAGATAAGAGCAGCAACAACCTCATGCTCTATGTTCATAGCTTTGTTGTCCTCATTACTTTGGACTACAATACAACTAGGATCTCCTCCTCCCATTTGTGTTTATCTAAAATTAAAAAAGGTTCATTTAAAAATAACTCTAAAAAAACTGAGCATACTTAAACAACTGAACATAAATACAATATATCTAAATAACACCAAACATACTTAAACAACTGTTCAATCTCATCATTTAAATTTTAACAAATAAAAAAGATTCATAAGTCATAGAACTTGGATCATCACTATACATTTACTATATTTCCCCCTGTTATGACGTCTTAACTAAGAAATGGTCTAGGTAAGTTTTGGGCCGGGTTATCACCCTTGAGTTCCTTTTACTTGCTAGCTGTATTCAAACTCTGAAACAAAGGAACTAGTTCACTTTACTATTCCTTTCTCCTTATTTTCCTATCTCTCAACCATATTATAAGACTTAAAAGGAAAGCTTGTATACCCTTTTTATTTAACTTTTGTGCTAAAAAAGACAATATAATGCAGGATAACTCCCTTTGATTATCTTAGGATTGATTATATCACTAGCCTAGTCCTTAGTGGAATATTTCATTGCTGAATAGGGCGGCATTTACTATATTTTCCCGATATTGGCATGAATCAGAAATATTTATTTTCTTAGATAGCAAATTTGATATGATGATAAGTATGTTGGTCTTATTCTTATTCTTATAAGACTTACGTGAAGTGAGGCATAGATAATAATTGAAGGTTGAAATGCATGTGAAGATAGAGGTAACTGCAGCTAGCATTACTCACCAAAGCATTACTCACAATAACATAAATGCACAAACCAAGAAATTTGATTTTTAAATAACATCAAATTTGAAATTGAACGAATCAATTATAATTATTAGTGATGCAACTTATAAAAATGAAATTATTGTTCCTACTTCCTAAACAGAGATTTACAATATATCCCAATTCCTATGATTTGCTAATTTCTATCTCTAATTAACAATTTCTCACTACTTTTGTCTAGCCTGTAACTCTCATCATTGAAGTATTTAAAATACAAACCAGAAAATTAAACAAAAAAAAAACAATCAATTTTGTTAGTTTTTCCCAAAATTAAACCAATTATGGCAAGAACAATATCAACAATTTTATTAGTTCTCTCCCAAAAATAACAAAGCAAACAAAATAGGTAAAGTATTTACTATTTAGCACCCAGTAGGCTAGTAGTTGTAGGAAAAAAATGAAAATCAATGGTTTTTAACAAAAAAATTACCTGCTCTGTGTCATGCGATGAAAACTGCGTCGGTGAGAACTCTGAGTCTTTGAGAGGAGATTGACGGCGACTTGCTAGCGTGCGCGGTGGTTGACAGTGAGTTGCTGTGGTGGTTGATCTAACATGATGCAGAAAGAGGAAAAAGGTGAAAAAAGGGAGAGCGAAAAACTAAAGAAAATTGGTGGTGAATGAGAGAGTGATGTAAGATTAGAAGCATAAATGGCATTGAAGTGTGAAGGATGAGCTTTCCACTGGCCGTTGGGGTTGCGGCGCTACGCCTCAGGGAAAAGAGTTTGAGTGAGAGAGAGTGTGTGTTATGCCATAGCCCCTGAGCATTTTGGACTGTGAAGTGTGAAGATTGAAGAGTAAAATTATGAACATTGAACACAAAGCCAAGAAACAAAATTCATAGTTTTTGTTTTTTTTTATAACTACACACCTACACGGGTCCAACGGGCCGAGTGACCCGAGCTTTGGCGTGAACACGATTTGAATAACCGGGGCTATTTATTGAAACCTCGGGTCTGACCGGGCCATAACAAAGTTAGGCCGAATTAGTCCCGAAGTCGCTGAGTCCAGTCTAGATTTTCGGGCCTTATAATCAATAGATAGATAATATATAAAATTGATATTTTTTAATATTTTTTAATGTATATAAATTATACTTTATTGATATAGAACTATAGATTATGTTTCTATTATTTGAGTCAGCTTGTGAGCTTTCGTTGATGCGAGCTTGAGCTTACAAAATAGGCTCAATTGTTACTGAATCGAGCCGTGAGCCAAGCTTAATTTTTGTGAGTCGAGCTTGAACTTGGTCTATTTCGACTCAGCTTGGCTCACTTCCATCCCTATAGAGGGGACATGTTTGGTATCACTTGGTTAGAGAGAAAATAATTACAGTAACAGTTAAAAACGATGAGGTATTGCTTAAAGATAAAATAAATGACATGAAGAAGTGCAAGATGAGAAAATAAAATGGAATAGTTGGAATCACCATAGATGGCACTGCAACAGGTGTAGCTGTTGGTCCTACTTCTTCGAATATAGCTACGTCGTCCTTTTTCTGACAGGTTCTACTATTATGTCCGGTATGAAAAAGAAAGAAATAGTTAGGATAAATTCTAATGTGATATTTATATGACACTACTTTTAAACGATTGTACACTAAGACAATATTTGCAAACTAGTTGTCTATATTTTCACTTGATTCTGCGAGGATCTAGTTGTAGCTCTGGTGCATCACTCATTTTATTTCTCTTCATCGTTGGTCTTTTGCTTGCCCTCTTGTATGTTGGTGATAAAATATTTGCATAACTATGCTTTTTCTGAAACTTTTTGCTAGGAACAGGTTGAATCAGGAATTCATACGTTTTGTTATATGCTCTAACAGTGAGCCAATGGTTTGCATATTCCTCGGGTATTCTATTATGATATGCTAAAACAGCACAAACATATCGACAGGAGAGACCATTTAATTTCCAAAATCTGCAGGTGCAAGTTTTCTTCCCTAATTCTACACTGACTTTAACCGATAAGCATTGAATCTTAAATATGTTACCAGCTAAATCACCTGTTGGAAACGGCCTCCAACGGTTGGTCTCCTCTTCCCGACTTCCAATCTACTCTACTAAAGTGGAGTAATCCTGCCCATATACCCCACCAGTGTCTTCTTGTTCCTGGCTAAGATGAGCATAATATAACATCTAATCTCTTAAAGCATGGTAATAGTTGGCTTACCCCTCATCTATTTAATGCAACCATTGAACATCTCAGTATTATTGTTTGCGATGTTATCGCTCTTTGGCCACTCGCTAAAATGTGAGGGTTCATTCTCTTAACTTGGTCTATGGCAACATCGAATTCCTAGGGAGTTATTGCTTTTGCACAGCTAAATAATACTACTTTGAACTTGTTAACATTCCATTGCTTAGCGAAATTCTGCCATATATGTCCAGAACAAAAACTATAATGCAATCCTGTTTCTTGTAGAGCAGGTATAAGACACTACAAACCCAGCACAATACAAATTTGTTACAATTATTATAATACCAAAACACCATACAAGCGTATAAAGGAACATAGCATATGATTAAATTTGTTAACAAAAACATGAAATTAATTTTATTAGATTCCTTCATTTTGAATTATGGTATATTGTTTTAGATACACTAAGCTATTTCTCTAGAATACTATGAAAGTAATGTTTAGTGTATATAATTGTGCATTTAACTAAAGTTAATGAAATACAAATAACGTTACCTTTCGTTGATCTCTCATAAAACTGAATTCAAATGACGTACCATCTCTAAGATCCTCTTGTAACAGCTGAAGAAACCACTTCCAATTGTCTTTTGTTTCTGTAATAACAATTGCATAGGCTATCGGATAGATGTGGTTGTTAGCATCTTGTCCGATAGATGTCAACAGTTTTGCCCCACAATACCCTTTAAAAAATGCCCCATCTAGGCATATAAAGTGTCGACATCCACCCAAGAAACCCTTCTTGTAAGCGTTAAGACAAATATATATTCACCTAAAAAGATTACCTAAATCAGGCATCAACATTGTCTTAATAATCACAGTTAAACTAGGATTATACCTTAAAATCTCAAATTCATAGTCTCGAATCAATGAATAATATGCCTTCTCCGATCCCTCAATCCACTCCCTAGCTTTGACTATACACCGGTAGATATTTGTTTCATTTATATTTATATCGTACTCTTCTCTGAAGAATTGTCCAGCCTCTTTCACCCTCAACTCTGGATGAGTTATCCTTCAATTCATCCACTGCCCACTTTTCATTAAGTGGTTTGCACTTGTTGTCTCTTGCACAAGTGTGTTGATCAACAAAGGTCTTCACTTGATAGCTAAGAGGATGAATTTTTCATGCCTAACAAATCTACCATGGGCAAATTCTCATCATAACATATGGTTTTTTATCGCTTCGGATCAACTATGGGGAAGAAAATGCTCCTTTCAATAAGAATGTTGGACCTTCTTACAGCTTTCTTGAATAATGTCATTCTCTCAAACTCCATTCTCACCTCCAAACGCACTTGTTGAATCGGAGCATCTACATTTCTTATGGTTATGCTGCTGGCTGCTCATCTTCTTCATCACTGTAAATGTTATTGCAACATTCAGACTTATAGCAGCGATATCTAGGATCATTTGATGAATATTCTTCTTCATCAACAGGCAAGAAATGTACGGAGCTTTTGTTGGATCCAGATTTTGAATAAAGGTTTAACTCGTAGGAGCAGGCTTTCTAACATTTCTAACTCTTCTCTTGCTCCTACTTACTTCTTCATTTAGAGTACTCTCTATTTCAGCTTGGGGTTGCTATAGAGATACTGAGGCTGAACTTGAAGTGAACCGTGCTTGGTGTTGCTATTCAATTAATGGTTTAGACAAATAGTGTGTAAGTAGCTCATTTGTGCCATTGGATGTATTTGCTTCTTGTTGAGTTTTTTGATCAAGATTTTTGCTTGAGCTTGGTTCACAGTTAGGAGGTATAAGGAACAAGGGAGCTGTAGCATATTATGGGGACAATGCTTGGGTGTGTCAACAGTGAATTTTTCAGAGTTTAGATTAGGGTGAGAGAAGGATTTAGTAGGCTAGGAGTGAGATTTAGCAGGCTAGGGGTGAGGTTTATTGGTCTGGGATTGACGTTTAGTGGGTTAGGACACACATAGCTTAGGATGGGATAAAGATTTTTTGTTTACTGTAGCTTGGGCCACCTTCTTAACTTGTCCACTCTCGTTAGTTGCCCCTTCTACTTTGCTATTCATTTCCTCTATAATGACATTTCTAACCTCTACTACAACAACATCACGTTCACTTGAATACTCTTCATCATCTTCAGCTAGGACAAGAAGACTAATTGGATGCCCAGTAAACACATCCATTCGCCTATTGTAATTGATGGAAACTTTATACATCTCAATTATATCATTATCATACCTTAGTAATTAACTTCAACCCATCTTTAAACTCCTCACCAGATTTCAGCCATTAATACTTGTTCACAAGAGTATAACCAATATCCTTTAGGAGATCCTTAATGAAGAAGTTGTTTAGTATGTCAACGATAACCTGAAGTTAGATCACCTCCAACATATTCAACATTTTTGTCACTATATCTCACAAACCTTCTACCGTAGTTATAAACAGAGTTATGTGACTTCTTGTTGTCATCTACCCAAACATAACACAATATTAAAACTTATACTAGAATTAATTTGATCAAGCTAAAAACCTTAAATCAAATATTCAATTGATAGCAAATAAAATGACATAATTAACATAAAGATTTATGTCAAGAATAGAATTTGAACAAAATATTAAATAGCGCAAAATAAAGAGATTTTAGATATACATCAATTGTATACAAGACCGTAAAGGAGCATGTACAGAACACAACAACAATAAGAACCAAATTAAAATGACACCAAATAATTACATTGATAGCCATGTCTTTAACTTCATGTGCATATATACAATGTGCCTTTCTAAATTAACATCAAACAAGAACTTTCAATTAATTTAACAATTAATAGCAATCTAAAATTACTAAATTAATACTGCAATAAAGTTCTAAAATTAATAATTTAATTAGCAATCGACAGCAATAAACAATCTAATTAACAAAATTTTTGTAAAATTTTTAACTCAAATCATTACTAAATTAGGAATTCTCCAACAATAACTTTTGCGCTAAACCAAACAATGAAAAAAATAAGGAGTAGAGAACTGCACCAACTTTTAACAGAGACACTAATGGTAATGACGGAAAGACAAAAACAACTACTTTAGCGGCACAGTTTGCAGGTGACGACATCAACAATTGACATAGCAACGTCAAGGTTCTGGATATGTGAGAGAGATGATCGATGCAACGACGACTATACCGGCGATATGCGCAAAACTCCAAATATGTTGTGTTTTAACTTTAGTACCAAAAGACCAAAAAATTCATTGAGTACAATAGTGAATTATTATGTTATTTTTAAAATAGTGAAAATCACATAAAAAAAATCAAACTAGTAACACATCTCATAAATTGACGTTTGATTAGAAATGTCAAATAAATATAATTTTTTGTAAGTATAAAATTTATTTGAGTCATAGTCGTTATTATTAGCGCTTCCATTTTTCATATCATTCAAAAAATATGTAACATATATGTACGTATATCCATAACACAATTCTTGCTAATTTAGCATAGAACTCAAAATGATAATGAATTATCACTTATTGGCTGGTGATGATTCTCATTAATTTAAAAATTAGAGGTGACTAAAAATTATGCCAACCGATCATGACAATTTAGAACTGGTCCACGTGATTAATTAATTGAGTAGTGAATTTAATTTGTACATAAAATAATATACGTAGTACTAGGATGATATATTATTATTGGTGTATCATTTTGGCAGTGAAAGCACTCATATATAAATTTTTTTGGTAGAAAATTATTTATCATCCTGCTACGCCATTAACTATTTACAGCTAATCATATCTGCAATTATCTAGTACCTTATTATCCTATTTATATTAAGGGAGATGCACTCAACTACCAAATTCGCTCATCAACATTTTTGACATGTGGGTTAATTAATTAATTAAGCAGACAAATAATTACAAATTTAATAGTGTATGTGTTTTTTGAAAGTGATAATATGTGTGGACACGGAAGAAAAACATCAACACTCCTGCTAAGTACGGTCGATTAAACAAGACATTAATTTCTATGAGCTAATCATGTTAGACATGAATTAATATAGTTGATCAGACAAACCAAACCCCAATAAATTGTCTGTAATGTACAATCAACGTCATATCAGTTTATATATACAACACCATCACATTATTAGGTTGCCATATGAAACTTGATTATTGAAGAGTATGTGAGTAAACTAAACTTAATTGAGGGGTTACAAAATGATTGTTTCCGAGACAAAGGCAATCTCTTAATATAGAAATCCGATAATGTTAGGAAAAAAAAAAACTAAATAATCTCTTTATATTAAATAAGACAAATTCTTATTTTTTTTGCTAATATTTTTTAGTTATCAAATATTTTTGATAGAAATAAACTCAGGTTATAATAATAGAAATGTTTAATAATATATGCATCATAAAATATAGAGAAAATTTCTAACCTATCCGCCGCAAAATACTAAAATGACATTCTCTTTTTTTTTATTTTATAAATATATTTTTTTCTCTTCTAATTTTTAAAAAACTTTCTCTTTAATCCATTTTAAATTTTTTGTGTTAACTAATATTAATTTTATCCATTTTTTAAGAAAAATAAATTATTTTTTAAAAAAATACTCATTAACAAAAATTTTATTTTTATTATTAAATTTTGCTTACCAAAATACTCTTTGATAAATTATTTTTTATTGATTAAATTGTATTTTTAGCGAAATAATTTTAAAAAAATTAATAATTAAATTATTTTTTTCTAAGGTATCTACTCTTCAATAATTTTTAATTATTAAATTGTGATTTTACCAAAATTATTTTTATATTTTATTATTAATTCTTCGATATCAATATATATTATTTTAACATTAAATAAAAAAATCTTACCACTGTTAATATATATAACAATTAATATATATTGATATTAAAAAAATTGTTATAAAAAATTTTGGTAAAATCATAATTTAGTAATTAAAAAATTATTGAAGGATATTTTAGCAAAAAAATAATATAATTATTAAATTTTTAAAAATACAATTTTAATCAATAAAAAAATAATTTATTAAAGGATATTTTGGTAAGTAAAATTTGTGTTAATGGGTATTTTTTTAAAAAAAATTATTTTTTCTTAAAAAATAGATAAAGTTAACATTATTTAACACAAAAAAATTAAAATAAATTAAAAAAATTTTTTAAAAAATTAAAAAAGAGAAAAATATACATTTATAACATAGAAAAAAGAGAAGTATTATTTTAATATCTCTAAAAAAGGAATAAAATTTTCTCAAAAATATAAGTGTTCATATACATAAGTATAGCAGTTATATTATTTCATTACACGATATAGCTATGGGGAGTGCTTTATTTACATTATTCTACTTGTAATAATTTACTCGTTAAATTAAAGAAAACTTTCATTAAAAAAAGTTGTTAAAAAATTTTAAGTAGTTAAAAATAAACGGTTAATTAATACTATAGTTCTGTCGTCGATTATTATTATTATTATTATTATTATTATTATTATTATTATTATTATTATATTATTATTATTATTATTATTATTATTATTATTATTATTATTATTATTATTATTGTTATCTAAGAATAAACTAATATTATGGGGAAAAAACTATGAGCTCAAAAGTTAACGTTATTTATTATCATTTTCATATAAACTATTAATCTTAACATGTTATTTGGTTTTTTATGGTATCTTCTAACTTGACAGATTAAAGACTAATTTATTATGGTACTGAATTTTATTTAAAAGTTTAAAGATTTATTATTGAACAATAAATTACTACATACACAAAACGAAATTCGAATTTCCGATATTTACTTAAACGAACTAGTGAATTAATGGGTTTATCATCCCAACTTAATTAATGTTCACATGTTATTTTTATTAACACCGATCATTACTATTTGTAAAAGCTTAATTAATTAATTACCAAGAAGGAACAGTAGCATATAAACTAAGTATGGAACAAAATAAAGACGATTATTATTGTAACGCAAACACAAGCATTGTTGTTAATATATTCTCAACAATAATAAGGAAACTGAAGATATGGTCCTTCTCAGTGGTACATGCAGAAGCAGTAATAACCCTAATTAGTAGTTATTAAGCAAAATAAAACCTAACTAGACTGTTAATTACACTAGTTAGGCAAAGAGAAAGAATCAAAGAACAAAACAGAAACGGACAAATTAAAGGGGTTAAAAAAAAAGGTTGGAAATGAAGAGGTAGCATTAGCGTGGAGCAGTGTTGATGATCATGATCATGATAATCAGATTAAACAAAAAAAAAGGTTCTGAAATCTGCACACATCTGAGCTGCAAAAGACTGTGATCTGTGATGATGCTGCTGCACCCACAAACAGTGTACTACACCACGCCGCGTGAATTCACCCACTCATACTCAGTCATTTTCATTTTCCATTTTCTATTTATTATTTTCTGTCATCATTTTGATACGCCAATGGCCGAATCGGATTTTCATTTTTCAAAGCACAATAAAATATAAAAAATAAAAAATAAAAAAGAAACAGCGACCTAACATACAGATCGAGAGAAAAGAAGAAAATTAACTGTAAGTGAAGTCCGAGAAGAATTAATAATAATGGTGGACGAGGTACCTCGTCTTCATAACACAATGCAAGTACCTGACTGAAGAAAAGAAAGATAAATAAACGCCAAAACCAACATAAAATATTGCATTATTAAATTAAATTAAATTAATAATATATATTATCGATCAAGGTTTTCTGGAGTGTGAATGTGATTGAGTGATTGAATGTAAAAGTAAGCGAATTCTGGGGGTGTGCTTACGTTAATGGGAACGAGAAACTAACTAATCGACATTAATATGAGAGAGAAAGCTTAATCATTGTTGACCCAAGATAAGGAGCAAATTCAGGAGAAGATAACACTGCTTTTCTCTGCATGCCATACACGTTCACCTCCATACTCTTCTTAATGATAACAAAAACAATTCATGTTTAGTTTCCGATATTATACTAATTTAAGTCCAGAAAAATAATTAATTATGAAAATATGAATAATAAACCGGAAAATTAAAAAATCATGAGCAGCCAACAACTGAACTAATTAAAAGTCTCATCACATAAATTAAAAAAGAAATAACTAATAATTAACAAGAACGAACCCTAGCTAGCTAGATCTCTCATCAATTGAAATTTCAGATTACAATGTTTCTTTCTCGCACATGCAAACACTATCTTGCATTCAGAGGGGGGAATTAGGGTTTCTTACCGAGAGTGTGCTTATTGTTATGCATCCAAACCTTGAGAACATGTCTCTTAACACCGGTTTCAGCGCAGAAATTCTCAACTGCAGATTCATCATGCTTCTGGATTCTCCACCCTAACTGCTCTGCGAATGCAAGCATCTTATCCTTCTGCTCCTGTGTGAATTTCGTTCTAAACCTCTTCTTTGTTCCGCTTCCGCTACCGCCGCCGCCGCCGCCGCTGCTGCTAGGGTTTGACATGTCTTCTTCCTCTTTGTAGAATCCACCGCCGCCTGATGCGGCTGCTGGAAGAGCTAGAGGCCGGTGCTGCGACACCGGCGGAGTTGACAGGTGGAGGTATCCGCCGGTAGGAGGAGGCGGTGCGCGGTGGTAGTAAGGGGAGAATTGATGGTGTTGGTGGTATTGGTGGTG
>NC_029779.3:13666459-13668500 GCF_000817695.3 Arachis duranensis
GGCAGCGCAGATCACGGCCTCCAGTGTTCCTTCCCCTCCGGCGGCTAGAAACTCGCAGCAACCGTCAACGGCGTGGCCGCCGATACTGACCGCGTGATTCTTCTGACATTCTCTGTACCTGACGGCGGTTCCACCTTTCCGACCAGGTGTCACGGCGGCAGCTCCTCCTCCTCCTCCTTCTGATTTGGACCTCGCCGCCGAGTTTCCAAACGAGTCATAACCCTGCGGCGCAGGCGGCGGCTCCGGGATCCCCATTTCCTCTTCCTCTTGGTCTTCGTGCTCGTCAAATTCCATATCGCTCTCTATTTTGTTTTCTTTTTAAAAAAATAAAAAAGAGGAAATTAAAAGAGAAAAGAGATAATAAATTAAAAAATTCTGTTTTTAATTTGTGATTTGGGTTTTATGGTATGTTAGGTTTGTTGCTTGAGATGGGACTATGGGAGAGGATCTACACAATCTACAGTTTTTTTTTTTTCTTTCTAACATAGAGAGGTGAAAGCTCAAGGCTGAGTCAATTTCAGTGATAAAAGTGTCAAAAACGCTACTAAGTAAGATTGTGTACGTGTTTATTCATTTATAATGGGGGTTGTAATAATTTATAATAAATAAAATAAATATTAATTGAAACACTCGGAAAAGAAAGTTGGCATATTAATTTGTTGAGGTTATGGTAATAATAAAATAAAATATATTTGTTTAATGAGTTGAAGATAAGAGAGGGGGAAGAGGATGTGGTCATCAATAACCGGCCTGCACAAAAAGAGGGTGTGTCACTACACAAAGCCTCTCAAATTCTTCCCAATTTTCATTACATTCACATTTACATTTATATTTACATTTACATCCCATTTACATCTGCATCTAACTCTCTCTCTCTCTCCCCCTCTGTTAAACTTTTACTTTAACGAGAGAACTCCTGTATTCTTTTCTTTTTACCTTTTGTAAAAAGAGTATTATTTATTTACATCCTATAATTGAATTTAGAATTTTTAAAATTTGTGGATAGAAAAAAAATGAATAAAATTTTGAATTTTATCAAATAATAACTAAACTAGTGATTCAATAAATAAATATACTTTTGTTTTTACAAATATTAACATAATAACTTGAATAATATATTATTAAAGGAGACATCAGCGGCTTGTGAGGTGAATGGTAAAGTTAATATGATATGGATGCATGGCATATTTGTAATTGAAACGAAGTACACAAGGGAGGTGTAGAACTATTTGAATAATGAATTAACTCTAATCAATAATCATATCATTTACAATGACGGAACCAGAATTATTATAATGTTAGAGCGCCAAATTCTAATAATTAATTTTAATTCTATAATATTTTTAGTTTAGCTTTTTATTATAATAAACTTATTAATATTTATAAAATGATTGTATAAATTTATACTAAAATTATGTTAAATAAAAAACTTAAAAATAAATAACAATTATATATATGAGTTAAAAAAATATTTTTATTTTTTGGTGGGGGGATCATGCATGGTCGCGCAGGCCCCTCCTTGGTTTCACCCCTGAATCCTGATCATGTACACATTAAAAGTTGATAAGAATAATAATAAAATTAGTATTTACTTTTTGATTGAACAAAAGAATTATTATATTAATTATAAAAAATATGTGAATTTAATTTCCAATGTATATATTTGATTTCATGTGAAGTTAATAACTAAGAGCTATTAGATAATTTAACTAATTTAATTAAATTTTTATCTAATAATTCTTAACTATTAACTTTACGTGAAGTCAACTGTACCTGAATTTTTATCATTTTAAAAATATTTTATATGTATATTTTATTTTTTAATATTAAAATAATTGATAAAGCATAGAAAGAAATATGAGAGTAGTAGTGACTAGTGAGAAGGATGAATGTTGAATAGAAAAGAAAGTTTGAGAAAGAGAAAGCAAAGGGGGGTTGAAGAAAGGAGAGAGAGGGAGGAATGATTTTAGTTAAGATGGGAGACCGACTCTTCATCGGAAAAATTAATCTGTCGGCATTTATGGGAGCCGCTTACGTGCCC
>NC_029779.3:13668739-13678504 GCF_000817695.3 Arachis duranensis
TTTTTATTTATACAGTACATAAAATTTTTATAAAAAATTCATAATGGAAAAAAGAAGGGGATGACAGTTGGTATCTCTTGAGTTAATTAATTAAATGGGATTATAATGATAATCTTCAATTTATATATCATGCCTATATTCATCCCTTATAAGGATACTAACGATTACATGTAACAAAATGCAAATATATTATGCATAGGATTTAATTAGAATACCTTAATTATATAAAATTTAGTTATAAAATCATCAATTAAAAATAGAAAAAACATGGAAAACTAACTTTTAGTTAGCTAATATTAATTAATGTTAGTGTTTAGATATAAAATTTAAGATTTAAAATAAAAAAAATTATAATTTAAGATATAAAATTTATTTAGCCGGATGACAATATAAAAATAATTATTAGTAACGAATGAATAAATATAAGATTTAAGGAATGTAAATTGTACATGTGATAACAAATTAGTAGGATGATGAGATCAGAGACTAAATTTTTACAATAGTTCTTGATATTTACCATTTTCATTATTTTTAATTTTTAAAATTTTAAATTTATTATATTTAAAATTATAAATTTAAAAGAATAAAATAATAAAAATTGTAAATTTAAAAAGACTACTTTAGAAGTTTAATTGTGATATAAATATAAAGGTAAAAATTCATGTACAGTTAACTTTATATAAACTTTATATGAAGTTGATAATTAAAAAATGTTATATAATTTAAATGATTTAACTAAATTTTTATTCAAAGAGGAGAAAGTGGAAGGGAGAGAGAGAAAGGCGACACGTGATTGGGTCTCAACACCTTTTGATTCCCCAAAGTAACCGTACTTAATTCTGTCACTCTCATGTCAGCTGGCAGGAAACCACCTCTCACATCTCAATTCCCATGTAACACACTCCCTCCCTCACTCACTCACTCATCAATTATCAACCAAAATCATCATTCATTTCATTACTTATACTTGAGTAGGTAATCAATCATCATATTTAAACATCTTAAACACACATATATATATTTGAGGTTGAAACTTAAGCGTGTTAAATGAGAATTACACTGAAAATCAAGAGTTTGATTTTGATTTTGATTTTGATGCTGAAAATACATATATACATTCTCCTAACCCACACTTTGAAGTAACATGGATGAAAATCCCACTCCCACGTGGCGTATCTGCTTTAGTTTGCACTATTCCATTTCCTCCCTCGCTTTTTCTTCCACATTATTTTGCTTAAATTATATTCCTTTTGCTTTCCCCAGCTACATTTATTCACTCTCATTCAAATTCAATCCCCACACTACACCATTGTACCAAAAAAGTAACTGGATTCTAGCTATTAGGTCAATCAGTTCCAACTCCGTGTGCTTCTTCTAACTTTCTAGCTAGCCTTCATTCCAAGATACTCATCATCATGTGACTTATATTTAAGATGTTTAGAGTTCTAAGTACATATACACAAAGATGTTTAGGGTTTTAAGTATATGGAGCGGACTTGAGGATGAATCTTTGATGCATGTATATATATGAACCAATTCCTCGTACATGTAACTTAATCTCTTATGTTCTTGAGTTTTAGATTGATTTAATAGAAAAACAGGAGACGTAATCTCTTATTGTTAGAGATATGTTGCATTTTCTTCGACTTAAACTTTTGGAACCAACAGTTTCATAATATGGTATTAGAATTCTATATCCAAAAGATTTAAACAAATAAAAGAAAAAAAATTATGCAAAAATCAATTTAAATTTTTGAAAAGAGTAATTTTATAATAATACTTATAATGTTTTTTTTCCCTTAACATTTACATTACTAATAATACATTGACTGAGTTATATTCTTCTGTAGCAAAATCTTCTCTATACAAAAAAAAAAAATTTAATTAAGTTGAGGGTGATTAAGGGGCTTGTGGCTCTCATTGATCTTAATTATTTCAATTTTTCTTTTACTTTTTTCCTTTTCCATCTCTTTGTCTTTGAAATATGCTTCTTGGTGTGAGTGGGAAAGCAGTAAAAAAGCAAACAGTAAAAAAAATAAATGGTGGGACATGGACGACGTTGACTAGACGATAAAAGACGTTGAAGATTGTGGGGTATGCAGTAAGGAGTGTCTGTTATTCATTCTCCATTTCCATGCTTTATGGCAGCCTTTTTATTTTGTATTTTGTTATGTTTATTATCATGATGCGTGACATTTTTTTTTAAAAAAAGGCCTTGCAATTTCTCTTTTATATATATTAGAGATATAATTATTAACTCTTCTTTTATTGGTTTAAGTTTTTGGGTTGAATAATTTTATCACAATATATTTATGTACTATTATTTATTTTGTATACATGTTTTATAACATCTTTTATTAAATTATGAGTTTGATTTGATTGCTCGTGTGCCATGAAACTTTAAAGGACATTATGTATTATTATCTTTCTTAGAATCTCAAGTTAGAATAAGATGTAACAAAAATGAGGTGATCTAAGGTAATGAGTGATTAGAATGTACATTAGTTGTCTCAAGTGTTGTTTATGCATAAGAGGTAATAATACTACATATAAGAATCGCAGGAAGTTACAATTACAAATACTTAACCAAGATGACAGTTTTGTTGTCCGTCTTTGAGCTCCTAATAAAGATTTGAGAAAAGTCCAAATTATTCTATGTACAAAACAAAGTATCATTCATGTCAATATATCGTATTATTCGTCCTTTGATGGGACGCTTTTATAAGATTATGCGGATATTGAGGGATTACACACCACCTTCACCTTGTGATGATGTCCTAGTTTTTGTTTATTTATTTATTTTTAATAGGATGTCATGTCTTATATGTTATATCTTTTCCATGTTTTGTAAGAACAGCGGTGGAAAATTACTTAATTGGCAAAACTAACGGTAAATTGTTAGGTGAATGTTATGGTATTTATCACTTTGTATCTAAATTATTAAAAAAGGTAAATAAATAATATTTAATAAATTTTATATAATTTATTTTTTATTTTGAACATTTTTTTTACTTTAAAAAAGAAGTTAGACAATTTAGACAATTATTGATGAGTAAAAAATAAGAATACCACCGGACGCTTTTCATATTCAAATATCCCACTCTTTTTTCCCCAAGGCCTAAGAATTAATATATAATGGGCTTTGGCCCAAAGGATCGGGATCAAGATTCTTTAATTAGCAGTTTTGGTCATCACATAAAATGGTTTTTGGGTTGAATCGTTTGTAATTTTGTTTATTTGTTAGATCTAAAAGCAAAAGTAGATGCAGCTGAGGCCTTGGATCAATGGCAGCATCACATGTTTCTTTGGGAGCTTCGTCCAGGTTTGAATCTTCAATGAAGAATATAGAATCTATATTATGCACAAGGTGAGATTCAATTCTGTTTTTCATTTGGTAGTTCTTAGTCCAACAAGGTGGTTTGTTTTTTTTTTGGTAAGGAGCAAGGTGGTTTTTTATTCTTTTGTAACATGGGCTTGAATCACTGATGGGCTCATTTTCAAGGCCTGCTTAGCTTACTGTTGTTGTTTATTGGGCCTATGAGAGTTGAATCAAATTTTCTGTGTTTTTGGTCTTTAATTGCTTGGAAGATCATGTTTGGTATAAAAGTCCAATCCCTAACATCCTTAAATTGATTAACCACAATACTCAATTTCTAAAAATTTAATAATAATATTGCATCATAAAAATTTAATAATAATTAACCACAGTGCTCTAGTGTATTCATCAGTTACTGAGACCCATAAAAATAATTTCTGTAGTGAGGCCCGAATTGTTTTTGGTCGAAGTAGGTGTATCAGTAAAAAATACCAAAAGAAAATGCCTACCTCATTATCTTTCTTTGATTTCCACAAAGAAAAAGGCCGAAACAAATCATTTTCTTTGATGAGTTTGTACTAAAAAATTAGAGTTACTTTTACCCAAAAAAAAATGAAAAATTAGAGTAACAATATTTAAGGTTGGTTGAGAAGTTTCAAAAGCTATTTTTTTAAGTCACCAAATTAAAAAATTATTTTTTTGCGCTTTTTACTTATGAAAAGTAGTAATATTAATGTTTGGTGTAATTTTTAAATTAAATTGTAGATTTTTAAAAAAAATGACTTCTCATATAATAAAAAACTTTTTATTACATTTCTTTAAAAAATTACTTTTAGAATTAAAAAATTAAATACAAAATAACTTATTAAGTTACTTTTAATATAAGTATTTATTATTTAAACTATTTTTTCAAAAAGAACTTAATTAAACTGTTTACCCAAACTAGGCCTTACACACAGATTATATTTGATAAAGCTAAGTATAATTTTATACAAAAACTTATTTAATAATAGATTACATCTAATTTGATTGAAGAGGAATACTAGCGATCAGTAAATTTTATGATTTGTAGTCATTAATTAGTTATTATTAATATTTTTAATAATATAAAATTATTTATTTTTTTAAATAATTAAATATTGGTTAAATATTAATAAAAATGCTAAGTAGATTTTCTCTTGATTAGATTAATAGTTATTGATTGTAACTAATAGCTGGTAAAGATGCGAATATGGTAAGCAGAAGTTGACCAATAGTTTAGCGAGGGTAATACCGTAATAATGTTAAGATAAAAAGCTGTAATGTGAGCATGCATGAGGGGTTGTCGACAACACACCTTGGAACTTCTCAAAGTGTGTACACAAGTTGGTAGAGCCAGTAATTTTTAGCTTTTTATATAAATTTTAGGTTTTGTAAGGAAACGGGTGACAGAGATTGGGAATTCACATAGAAAACGATTGGATTGGATTTACTAAGCACCATTACATTGCTTGCTTAGTTGCTTCCAATACAATCCAAGTGATGAATGCACTCCTCCTTCATGCATATTTCATGACACACAAATCACAAATGCATTCTAAGTAATCAATGTTGTGGGACACTAACAACGATTGCCCTTTCTCCCATTGCCACAAGCTGGAGAAGACAAACCTATTTGTAAAATATTTTATAATTATTCGTACCAAAATATTTTTATGTAAAAATTATAATTAACATATGATATATATTATGTTAAATAATTTAGTTAAAGATGTTAAATTATATAACGATTTAAAACTATCATCTTTACATGAAATTAAATAATCATGGATGAAAATATTCATATTAAACTTTGAAAAATTTAATTATTTAAATAAAATGATTTTAAAATTGGACATTTTAATTTTCTAAATTTCAAAATACACAGTAGTTTCTATGCTTATTTTCATTACACAATATAGTCTCTCTCCAATTTACTTGAAAGAGTGAAATATGAAACAGTTTTAAAAGAATTTAAAATTTTTAAAACAGTCATTTTAATTAAATAAATTAAAATAAAAAAATTATATTATCTAATTAAGAGAAATATTAGAAATTATTTTATATATTTTAAAATTTAAAAAATTAAAGTATCCGATATTAAAAATATCAAGTGTGATTTGAAAATTACTCAAATTTAGTAATCATGTTCTACCATGCATGCATACTCTCCATGGAAACAGTATTAGCGCTGAATGGAGCCGTTATGAATAGTGTGTATTTATATAAATAGTATTATTTATATATTTATATAGAGCGGTGTTATATTACAAGGTATTATTCAATATAATGTCCATAATAATCCAAAATGCATTAAATGTAATATTAGATTCAGCCATCACATAACCAGAACGCGGATAACTAATAACAACCAGAAAGCTCATGACTCTATATGTCTCTATGCACTTGCTTGCTCTCTGTGGCAACCACAACTATTTGCTGAAAAACAAGCTAAGCTATAAATGCTTCCACATCTTTAACTTTCTAGTATTGAATTTTGATCTTTTTATTGATAAAATGTGAAGTACTTCTACATAACATAGATTTAAGAGTACAGGATAATTGTGAATCATTTAATGCCTTTGTTGTCTATTCTCTATCTTCTTCTTTTCTGAAAAAAAAAAAAATTAAATGTACTACAAGCGAAGCAATAAATGTTTACAAATATTCTATCCATCCCAAAGCTAAGTTGAACCCTTTTTTTTTTGGGACCTAAAGTTGAAAAAAAAAAGGATTAAGATAGAAAAATTTGTGTAAGTGCTACAAATTTATAGTACAAATATGGTTAAGACAACCCATCTGGACACTTCTTCAAGGCCTAGTCCGAATTGTGTAAAACATTCATCTGCCCCCTCCTCCAAAAACCTTGGATAATACAATAACAATTTCTAATAATATTCATTAAGCCCTTGAATTTTGTTGAAGAGCTTATCACTCTAAAGAATGGTTTATATCCTTGAAGCTCCTACACATGGAATTCCACATGCTTGCGCTTTGTTGCAATAATGCAACCATTCAAAAACCTTCACTAATTATCCACAGTTAAATTAATTAATTCCAACAGAATTAACTAACGGTTTCTCAAGCAGTTTTTTTTCCAACTTATCCGTAATGACCCACTTAGACAACATTGCCGTTTCTAACGAATGTATTGGATCACTTTCATAATAATGTGATGATAAACGAGAAGAACCTTGCAACACCCCCATGGACCTAGACTTGTTAAGCTTCGACCTTCTCCTCACGAAACCCGACCCGTTTTGTTGCGACCGCGAACTTCCCGAATCCGAATTTACTTTCAGAGAACCCGCACCAATTGACTTTGACCTCACTACATGATTGGATGAGGGTCTACCATAATACTCTGCACCCGTCACATTGGATACCTTCCTGTTTTTCTTCCTTCTACTCACACCACCCTTCGCCGCTCTCACTACCTCCTCCTCACTCCTATCGTAATAACTGTCACACTCACGCGCTTCCCATTCTAACCGTTTCTCACTTTCCACGCGCCTCACGCGCCACCTCAATCCACTCCATATCGGCACCGCGCGCATTCTCTTCCTTGCAATCTTCAAGCACTGCACAACCTCCTCCATCGACGGCCTCTTCTCCGCCGTGGACCTCACGCACATGGCCGCCATCACCGCCACCATTCGAACCACCTCTTTATCCGACGGCGCTCCGATTCGCCTGTCGCAAATGACGGCGAACTCTCCTCTCTTAATCAACGGCACTGCCCAGTCGACCACCGATGGCGGACTGAAGTTCACGTCGATGGCGTTCCTGCCGCTGAGAATCTCTAACAGCAAGATCCCGAAGCTGAAGACGTCGCTCTTAGCGCTCAGATCCTCGGGCGCAAGATAGCAAGGATCAAGGTACCCTAACGTGCCAGCTGGCGGTGTGCACTTCACGCGCACGTCCTCCACGTGTCCTCTCAGCGCGAGCCCAAAGTCTCCGAGCCTCGCGTTCCACGCTCCGTCGATGAGAACGTTGGAAGATTTAATGTCTCTGTGGATCACCGGAGGGTTTGATGTGTGAAGCGCGTGAACCGCCTTCGCGATTTGAAGTGCGAGCCGGACGCGTGCGGTCCAACCGGGCGGTCGGACCGGCGAGTGTAGGAGGTCGTGGAGGGAGCCGTTCGGCATGTACTCGACGACGATGAGCTTGCCGCCGTTGCTTGGATCGGTGCAGAATCCGATGAGGTTCACTAGCCGGCGGGGGCTAAAGACGCGAGAGAGGATCTCGATCTCGTTCTCCGCCGGGCTGGTGCAGTTGCCGCAACCGGTGCAAGATGCTGCAGCGGTACTTTGGTGACGGCGTGATGATGGTTTGGCGTGCTTAGTTTTCTTGACGGCGGCGATGAGCTTGCCGCCGTCGAGTGTGGCTTTGTAGACGCTGCCGTGGCTGCCTTTGCCGAGGAAGGTATCGGCGGAGAAGGTTTTAGTTGCGGCGAGGATGTCGGAGTAAGGGAAGTGGCGGATTTGAAGGAGGTTGTTGGTTTTGCGGTTCTTGAAATGGCAGTAGTTAGGGTCACAGGTGGCGATTGCAGAGTCGGCATTGCAAGAGAGATAACCCATTGAGCTGAATTGAATTTTGATTACGAAAAAGAGAAGAGAAAGAGTTAGTAGTTGTGAGAGAGTTTGATGGTGGGAATGGGAAAACAGAGAGCGGCAAAACCCATAACTGCAGAGAAAAGGTACGCTGTGTTCTTCCACTTTAAAAAAAACCACTTTAATTTGTTTCTTTTTCTTTTCACGACGATGTGAACCAACCTTACTGCTACTACTACTACACTAACTTTTTTCTCTATTAATAATTTAGTGTTTCCTCTGCGCCTCTGGTTTACTGCTCCCAGCTTACTCAAACATTTGGCTCTATAGTAAATTTTAATTAATAAATTAGGTTTTAAATTTTTATTTTATTCAATAAATTAATTTTTATATAAGAATTATTATATTTTTTATTAAATAACGATAGAGATTAATATATCTAATTTTCTACTAAATTTAACGTATTGATATGTCTAATAAAATTAAAAGTTAAAGATTAATTTAATAATTAAAATTTATTAAAAATTAAATTGTCTGACTAAAATTTTTTTAAAATTAATTTGGAATATTATTCTAAAATAAATTTGAATATAGAATATGTATCTTATTATTATTTCATGAAAACTAGTAAATTACATCATTACTTCTAAATGAATTCATAAATTTTGGATTTAACTAACAAATATTCTTATGATACAGAGTGTTAAGTAAGATGTTCTTGTTAGAAGATTGAAACTTGTAAGTTTTTAAAATATGTTGTTTAATGTACAATAAATATTAAAATTTTTTTAACATTGACAGCCTAAATAAATACAATATCTTTATATATCTGAAACCAACTTATGTGCTCAGTTTTATGAATAAAACAATCATGTACATTACAGTCGGTTATTAAATTAATTATTTATATAAAATATATATTAATTATATAAAATAATATATATTTATACATAAATATATAATAAATAATTTAATAATAAGTTTTTTGTATATGTATAACATTCTTTTTATTAAAAATCTGATTAATCTAATTCAGCCTTTAAAATTTTCAAAATTTCAGAAAGAATTATAGGTATCTTAAAAGCTAATTTAAAACGCTTAGATCCCGAAATACTTATGAGTTATCACTTTGAGGAATCCAGTGACTATAGATAAAAACTAAATTCCAAACTAATTAAGTTGTACGTTACATTAATGGATCCCCTTTTGCTTTTCCTTCCTTATCCTGGCTTTAGTCACTCTCAAATGTATAGAGACTCCGAGAGAGAGAGAGAGAGAGAAGAAAATGCATAAAATGTAAAATGATATGGATTTAGCCATTTAGGGTGAGAAAAGTGAGAGACGAAGCTTCTCTAATTAAGGATTAAAATGTAATTAAGCACTTTGAAATAATTAGTAGTGTGGGGGAACAAGTTGCGTTTAGATGGATTTACTTTGCCTATAGCTTTTCTTGGATACCTAACCCTCTTTGACTATTGGTAGCTGAATTCCCGAATTTGAAAGAAATCAGAAGAATATGATGTCTAATTTTGAATGCACATGTGGGCCGTGGGGACTTAGGTTCTAGGGGCATCTGAATCAAATCAATTAATTTTCATATCATTAGGGATGCGTATTCATTAGGGAAAAATAGGACCAACTCTCTCATCAATCATCATTCATAAACCTAACAATTGCCGGACTCTTCTCTATTCCAATTTGCATACTCATTGAAAAATTATTTATTCTTTCGTAGAAAAAAAATGAATTATATAATCAATTTATTTTGAATCCAAGAAAGAGGAGTTTTTTTAAATAAATTAATTAATTAAATTCTATATTTATATTATATTTTAAAATTATCTACATTTTTTATTTTATTATTTATTTTGTTATTAT
>NC_029779.3:13678536-13702094 GCF_000817695.3 Arachis duranensis
TGTTATTACGGTAAAGTATATAATTTTTTGGGAGGGCTAGTCTTTGTATATCTCATTTGCATTAATATCAAGATAAACAACACAATATAAAAGTAAGAAAACTTTTAGAAATTCATATAAATATAAATATAAAATTTACTTTATTTATTTGAAAAAATTACAAATAACGACTACTTGTTAAAAAAAAATAAAAATATCCTAAAAGAAAAAGTTTTTAAGTTAGTTTTCTTAGAATAAATACGTTGAACATTGGAATCTCTTTTGGCACAATTGTACAAAATCACTAAAACCTTTAACTTTTTGTTATGAACATAATTTTCATATAGAGCTCCTCAACTAGCTATTATATTTACATCTTTGTTACTTTGTTAGTATATCATCCATTGCTAGCGAGCTCGATGAAAATCAAGTTAAGCACAAGCTCTAGAAAATATCATCCATTATTTTCCTACAGCATGCATAGAGAAATATAGTGGGATTAACCGTTGATTTATCTATTTTTTCATTAGAATAATTTTCTAAAAAAGAAAAGAAAAGAAATATAGTACAACACTACGTCTGCACAGCCATAGAGTATATGTATAAAAAATCAACAAATCTAGACCGGTAAATATTATTATTTTGACTCAACATTTGATTAATTATAATTTATACTTATATTTATTAAAATTTATTCATATAAATTAATATAATTTATATTTATATATTTTAGAATTTATACACATGAATTAGTAAAATTTATACTTGTCAAATGATTGTCAAAATTACTATAAAAACGGCTCCTCCTAAAATTTCTGATAAAAAATAAAAACAAGCAGAAGATCTAAAATTAATTAAGTTAGAACATGCTGCAGTGTAGAATATATATAATATAGCAAGAGTAATTAAAATTCGTTAGATTAGAACATGGTGGCTGTATAGTATTAATTAGTAGTTTATCGTTGATGATAAATAAGGCATCATTATGACATTATGGGAGAAAAAATATGAAAGTGAAAAGACTAGAAACAAATTAAGGGAGAGATGGAACAAATGATTCTTTAATTTATTAGTGATAGTGCCTGAAGTGTCACAAAGTGGAGTGTGGACAGAAAACACAGCGACGTACGTATGCAGCACCTGTGTGGCTCAAACAATACAAGACACTCAAACGTGGGACGAGAATCTCTTTTTTACTCTTTCTTTTCTTTTTTCAAAGTGTAATTTGGGAAGCAATAAGTGGAGCTTTCTCTCTGCTTTTGACCATTTGCGGTTTGGATCGCTCAAAAAATTAGAACTCATTGTCAGTAATGAGTTGGACCTTTGCACACCAATCGCATGCATGATGCACCATTCCAAAAAAATATATAAAGATGTGTGTTATGATATTATTGCGACTGATAATTTAAATTAAGAAAAATGATAGATAAATCATTATATTAGGAGGCTATATGAGTATATGACGACTCAAAATATAATTATCTATATAGACAACGTGTAATATGGCTTCATGTTAATTTATTGGTGAAAATTTAGGTGTAATTAGTTGCGGAGCCACGTTCATGAAAAAGGGAATAATGACTCCTCTTAAATTTTTTATTTTTTAGTTTAACTCTCTTTTAATTTTTAATTTTTTTTTCTTTTTAGCTTATATTTTTTTATATTCATCCCTTTCAAAAAAATTTCTAACTCCACTCTGGGATGTAATTCACTTTATGTGAAGTTAATAATTGAGAATTATTAGATAAAAATTTTGTCAAATTATTTAACGATTTTTAACTATCAACTTTACATAAAATTGATTGTATATGTGTTTTTACCTAACTTACATATTATCTTAATATCAATAAATACTTAAATAGTTTATTATAAGCTCAATCCAAATTAGGTATAGAAAACAACATTTTTTTAAACAATATTATCTTTAAACAATATAAATAATATGTTAAAAAAATTAATTTTAATTTTAAAAATTAAATTTTGAATTAATTAAAATTAATCATAATTTTGATTTTTTTTTATTTTGTCACAACTACTCTCTCGCAATCCTGTGTTATTGTTGTTGCTGCTGTATCGCAATTTCGGTGTCTCCGCAGTTGTTGTCTTCTTACTTGTTTTTTATCAACTAAGTTGGATGTTCATTTTATTATGTATGCAGATAGTTCTTTTCATTCTAAAATGGATATTTATTTGGATATAATATTGGTGTTTTACTTGATTTGCTTGATTCTACATGCACATGTCCACAAGATGTTCATTTTACTATGTATGCAGATGATTTTTTTTCGCTAAGATGTATATGTTTATTTGGGTTATACCATTTGGGTAAATGAAACAAAACAGCACGCGATATAAGTGGCAAAGATATGACACAACGGCGTAGAAATAAGGAGAGAGGTGCAATGTTGGAACAGCTGCAACCTCTGACTCAGCGACGGTACGATGTCATAAAGGAGAGAAGAACGCGCGCAGTGGCAGTCCGCAAAACAAGAGTGAGTATATACCGTGTTTGGATAACAAGGAAGCGATTAAAAAGCTTCTTTCCACTAAGAAAGGAAAGAGGTTTCAGCGCTATTGCTCCGAAAGAGTCGTGGCTTGAGTTGCTTGGTTCCTACATCCAAAGAATACCGTACCCCAATTCTATGAAAGAAGAAGGTGCAGCGACGGCGTCGGTTACAAAGAATACAGAGGCGACGCAACATCTGAAAAAAGAAGGTGTAGCAGCGATGTAGCGCGTTACTTCTTCAAATTATGACGACGGTGATAAAATGCGTTAATAACGACGCGACAAAAAAAAAGAGTAAAGCAACTACAATAAAAAAAATAAAAAATAAAAAATAAGAGACTAAAATTATAATAAATAAATAAAATAAAATATTTTTTATTTTAATAAATTTAAAATACAATTTATTATTCACATTATTTACACATTTTATTATCTACCTATATCCCAAATAACACAACTGACGCGTATGGGTCTTGGCAAATACATATAGAAAGAGGTTAGGTGCAAGAATTTAAATCAATCTGGCTTGTGACAGTGGGAATAGATTTTTTATTCTAGAAGGAAGAAGCATATCTATCTATCAGCATGTGGGACCTTGATTTATGGTAGAGAAGAGAAAATTACGGAAATGGATATCTTACCCTTTGTGTATAAATATGCTTAAATTTGATTAAACCCCGTTCACACTTCACAATATGGGTAATGCATATTCAAATTCTGGCTGGTATACACTTTTGACCTTTTGTTGCTCCATTTTGAAAAGATGCAACGAAATGCCGGGAAAGGATGTTCATTATACTGTCACATTATGATGGCATGATAGTAGGCATTTCTTTATCTAAATAAAAATTTTTTTATCAATTCGGGTAAAAAACGTATTAGTTTTGTTTTTATTTTTTATATTTTATTTTATTTAAATAAAAAATTTTATTAATATTTATATTTTAAAATTAATAAATTAAGAAATGTCAATATTCATATTTTGCTAATTAATATTTAAACATATTTTATTGGTTCTACATGCAAAATATGTGAAAAATAAAAAATATTCGTCACCCATTTCAATGGCAAAAGCAGATAAAATATCCATTTATCTTTGAATTTTTTAGTCGATGTCAGAAACAAGAGAGTAACATAAAAAAAATAATTGTGTATTATTCAAGGTATGTAAAATAATATAATATAGAAGAATATTTATAGGTGATAAGAGAATCGAAATAATAAAAACGTAATATCCTAAAATAAATATTCAGATATACTAAATAATTCTAATGAAAGTTAATTGATTTTAATATATTCTAACAGTTTCCCTCAAACTTGAGTTTGAAACTTATTTAAAATAATGAAATAAAGAAAAAACTACATAAACTGATGCAATGGGTGCAGATGAAACTGGATGAAAGAAGCTAGACGGAATTGCCGCCAGAAGTAAGCGCAGACGGAAATGTCAGAAGGAGGCACAGACGAAACTGCCAAAAAGAAAGTGCAGACAAATTAACCGCAAGAAAAACACAGACGAAACTGCCAAAAGGATGGCGAACTGTGAAGAAATGGTAAAATACCGAAGGATAATGAAAAATATTTGCTTTCTCTATAAAAATAAGTAAGCAGCAGATGACAGTGGTGTTTTATTCATTAAACTCAAAAAGACACAAGACGGAGATGATATGCTAATCGGTGAAGTAAAAAAGCATAATGGAGTGACAAAAAGTAAGAGAAAATGGCATAGAGGAAAAATGCAAAAATTACGATGATTTTACCAGAAGAAAAATAACTTATTCTCTTTAAGGATGATACTATGACTTTGATATCATGTTAGAAAGGTAAGAGAGAACAATAAGAAAAGTATTTGTGTCTATTTAAATTGTGTGAAATGATACAATATAAAAGAATATTTATAAATGCTAAGAAAATTGAAATAATAAAAATGTAATATGTTATAATAAATGTTTAGATATGCTAAATGATTCTTATGAGAATTAATTGATTCTAATATATTTTAATAGTTGAAGTCTGCAAAATAACCATGCTTGTGAAATTACTCGATAATACTTAAAAACGTAAATCTATAATTTTTAACCCAAATAAAAACGAAAGATTTTTTTAGGTAAAGAAACCCATTATAGTAACCTCAATAAAGTTAGGATTTTTTCTAAAATAAAATAAAAAATAATTAATTTTTCATACAAGATTTTTTAACTTTAATTTTTAGAATACGATTTATTTATTTTTTTGCATTAAAGAAAAGTTCACTGCACCCCCGATGAACTCTATATAAATTATGGAGTTTGTCGCATCCTGGCGAACTCTATATTGAGTTTCCAAAAATAAAAGCATAACTGATGAAGAATGGAGCTCAAAACCACAATTTCATTCTCTACCTTCATTATCATTCTTGACATTTTTTTCTCTACAATGTCAAAAAATCCATTGTTATCCATTCATTATGATGGTGAAATAGTATATGATGAAGAAGGTTCTATTGTTTTTAGATTTGGACAACCTATAATACCTATATGACAACGGAAGTCAACAGTCTAACAGCGTTGAACAATCTGATATTGCATTTCGTTAGACAGCAACGGACAAAAAGGGTGAAAAAAATTTATTACAAATATCCGATCGAAGTAGATGACAGATTGTTTTATAAATAGCACAGTTGTCTCGGCTCTGTTTATAGTATGTTTATTAGACTACGGTTGTGAAAATTATTTCTGTTGTTTTGAATTAGGTATCGGTTATGTGACGACGAGGACGTACGTCTTGTAAGGTCATGGCACAATCGATGGACAAATGTTCATCTGTTGAAATTATTAGTGTTCCTCATTGAGTTGGGTGGCCGAGGATCATCTGTAGATACTGTCGATGATAGACCGTTGAGTGGAGTTGTTAGATGAAATATTAGAAGGACGATAGTCGATCTAAATATGCCACCTGAAGGTAGTCAAGAGGGGTCTAATGTTGAAGTTCGTAATGCTGACATGATGAATGATAATTGTTGAAAGTTATAAGGGTTCTGCTATCAGGGATCCGATGATGGATCAGTATGAAGTTAACCCCGATGACGAAGACGATGCTGATGATGAACCAACAGAAATTTCTGATGATGGTGACGAGGAAGAAGAGATGAACTCTATGGTGAGAGACAAATCGCTCTGACACAGCTTGCTATTTCTTGACCATATGACCAGGCGAATCACTTCACTAAGTTGAATCTCGATGCAATGATTTCGGATTGGTCGTTTACCCAGGGACACCTTGAAGAGGATCCAAACAATGAGTTCGAGGTTGGACAACAATTTTAGAACAAGGAAGAAATCATGTTGGCAGTTAAGAGGTACAACATTAGGAAGGGCGCGGAGTATAAAATAGTGGAGAGTGACCAGTTGAGGTATGATGTATAGTGTATCCAGTTTGGGCCCGGTTGTTCTTGGAGCATTCTTATATCATATCGCCGAAAGCAAGAAAATGGGAAGTTAATAGATACTGTAACACCCTAACATACTGAGCTTTACGCTTAAGTCGTAAAACAGAGGTGGTGTGGTATTACGACCTCTAAAATAAAATGTGTACTTATAATAGCAGAAGGATATTAATATGCTAAGAGCCTTGAAGAATAGAGGAAACAAAAATCACAAAATAAAAGCGCAACGCACAAAAAATGAGTTAACTTGCGTGCTAAGAAACCTATAGCTGTTAAGTAACCCAAAACAGAAACAGAGAGTCAAAGATACAAAGTAACAAGCTCCTAACTCAGCCTGCAAAGTCAAGACTGGCCGGAGAACACACACACACACACACACACACACACACACACACACACACACACACACACACACATACATATCCAAAACCCAAATGTACATAAACAAAATTCTGTCTCTCCATAAACCTCTAAGAGGATAAAAAAGAATGAGTTATGCGAAGAGAAAGCTAAGTACATATATACATCTATGTACAAAATAACCCAGTAACCACTTCGCTTCAGGAGCCCAGACGCCTAACGAGATGCCTCTCGACCTGCATCTGAAAAACAACAACATAGTATGGAATGAGAACCGGAAGTTTTCAGTATGGTAAAGGTGCCACACACATAATATATAAGGTCCTGGGAATGCCAGAGGCAATCTTAGAACGCCGACACTCAGATTGTAGAGTTTAAAGTATTAAACAGAAGCCATAAAAGGTGGTTTTCTAAGAGTATCTAAGCTTAACTTAACTTAGCTTTAATTCTAAGTCCCATACTACCATTCCTCCATACCTCCATCTCCGTCAGCATTTTATAGACAGATAAACAGATAAAGGCAAGTACAAGAAGGTTACAAGTACTGCAGGTAACAAATATACATTTAGCATGGCAAGTACACTTAGGCATACCCAGTTAATGCACAAATAAATAAATCAAGTAGTATGCATATGATGCATATCTATCCTATGGCTGATGAGACTCATCTCTCAGTTATCCAGTCAACTTGACAAGTCTGAAAATCTTAGACTGTCCCTCGACGTGCATCCCTAAGAGTCTATACATAGCTTTTTCTCAAATGATCAATATTGCTCAATGGGGGTTAACATTTCCGGAAATTTATAAGTACCTGGTCACCCTTACATCATAGGGTCAACAGAGTATCGAGTTTTCAACTTGGTACACATGGTGGCAAGCCACGGTATTTTACCCAGAGAATCTCGTATCTTAGATCATTTAATCATTCAATTCAATTATCATACATGATCATTCATTCGATTATCAAGCCAAGTATCATACATAATCATCCATAATGTTCATAATCAATTCATCACTTTTCAGCTTTACTTCACCACCAAGTTATCCTTATTTGCTAACTTCATCTGATTATCAGGTTTAACACTACCATTTATGACTAAAGGAATGAAAATAGCGGTTTAGAAGTTTGAAATAAGGTTTAGAACTTAAAAATCATGTTTGCTAGAATAGGGGCCACGCATACACGTGGGAGTGTGAAGGTGCAGCTCACGCGCGTGTCCCTTGTCATGCGTATGCGTGGGTGAAAACTTCATGTCATGTGTGCGCGTGGGTCACGCGTACGCGTGGACATGCTTGTTAGCCCCTTACGCGTACGCATGGGACCAGTCGTGTACGCATCGCCAAAACCTATGCCACGTGTACGCGTGGACGTACGTTCTCTTAAAAAATAGATATGTAGCAGAGCTGCAGAATCATAACAAGTATCCTGCCATAGTCACATATAAATTACATATTCCGCATCAAAATTTTCCGACGGGCATAACTCAATCGTTTTAAATTGTTTTTCTTCCGTTCTTCGAACTGCATAAAGTTCACAAACCCAATTTTCATTTAAAACCAGTTGAAATCAATTTGGGATTTTGGAAGCCAAGTTATAGCCCGTCGAAATTCAGTCCAAAACCAAAGTGCAACAAAATCTTATAAACCTCATTTTCAATTCAAAAGTCTCATCTTACACACTTTTAAACCCACCAAATCCCATGAATGGATTATTTATTTTTGTTATGAGTCCTAATTATTAGCTATTCTCCATTACGGGGTGGCGATCAATGTGTAGAAGAAAGAGTATATTGATAAAGATATTCTTTTTTCCAAAATCAAAAGAGCGATTAGGCTGATAAAATAAAGGATTTCTAACTAGCTTGTTATCCTAGAACAATTAGGTGGAAAAAGCAAGTGGAGAGAATCCGTTCATCATTTTTTGGTATCTATAAACTTTTTTTGAATTATGGGGACAAGAAAAAGAATTCAATACGTAAATTTAGCATTCAAAGAATATTCTTTACATACCGTTCTTCATCACCATAGCAATCATCACCATAATCATAGTCCAAATCATCAACAAATTCACTAAATCACCACTAAATCATCAACCATTATCAACCATAAACTTACATTCTCAAATCCATATTCATCAAGCTATTCAATTCACACAAACACCGAACCAAATCAACTAATTGACAAGATGCTAAGCAATAATTATATACACATTCGTTCCAACCTATCATGTGGTCATCTAGCTTATGTTTTCACAGAATCTTACATATTAAATGCAAGAAACCTAAACCATACCTTGGCCAATTCCCTCGTAGTGATCAAGACAACTTATTTAAAACAAACACAGCCCTTCCAAAACAAGCACAACCCTTCCGAAATTCAGTAAACACTAAGCTTAGGTTCCTCTAAGTTCCAATATTCACAATTCCAAGCTCCAATTATTTATTCACAACCTAATATATATTTATAACATATATATACCCAATTAATACTCAAAGCTCAAATTCAATGAAATTAAAGTAGAATTATGGTTTCCTCACCTTATCCAAGCTTCACATAAGCAAAAGTGAACGTTTTCCTCAAGCTAATTGGATCCTAAAACATCAAGAAGCAAAGAAATTCAATATTTCTATTCAATTTTCAAAAAATTGGGGGAAAAGAGTAGCTGGAAGTGATTAATGGCTTACCTATGAAATTGTTCCGATATAAACATAGAGCTCGACGCAGTGGACGCGTGGCCGCAAACGATGCGGCGATCGGAACTCAGACGGAGAAGTTACGGGGGTTGGAGTTCACCATAAGGGTTTTGGTGTTTCTTCTCTTCCCTGGAGCTTCAGCTTCGTTTATGCTAAAATGAGGGAGAAGAAAGGCTTAGGTTCATTTAATAGGTTGGTCCGGTTGGATTGACGGCCCGGTTTGGGCCTGGTTCAACCGGTTCGGTCTGCTCGGTCCAATTTTGGACCGATTTCTTTGAAATTAGTGTCAAAATTCTCGTTTCAATGAGCTCTATCCTAATTTAATATAATATTCGCATTTCTAATCTTCATTATCAAAACTAATTTATCAACTAATTATTTACTAATTTAACGGAGTTTACAGATACACTGGTCCTCATACTTGCATGCAAACATCGATGGGGCATTTGTAGGTTGGATTCGAAGGTAATGGCTCAACACATTTTCACAATGGTCAAAGCAGGATCCCACAATCAACATCAGGGTTCTACAAGGAGGTGTGGAGAATCACTTCAGTTACTAGACGTCCTACAGAAAAGTTTGGCTTGCAAAACAGAAAGTCATTGCTGGAATATATGGCGATTGGGAGGAGTCCTACAACGAACTTCGGTTACAAGGCGTCCCCAATCAACTGCATGATATACCATCTCATGTACCTCAACAGGCGCTCCTCAGTGGCGTCTTGCTCCAGCTCTCCGCATAATGTGTTATGGAACCTTGTGAGCTTCACAATCCACTTGGTCTGTGACTGTTTGTCAGTTGGGCCAGGAACAACACCCAGTAGCTACTGGCAGAAGTCTTCAATAGACCGTTCCTGATGGTGCTGCTCCCAACCACCTATGCATCCACTAACAGGATTACCGTCGATCCACTAACAGGGTGATAATCATCTCCCCACATGGTAGATGAAACGTATGGGGACTCAGACCTCCACCTCTCTATCAATGCTGAGGCCAATAGCCAGTCGTGCTCGAACTCAATCATATATGCCACATACTCAAACCCGGCTCGTCTGAGATATGGCCTAATCTGCTCCGGCGGCTGTCTCATCAAATTCCGTCTGGTGCGCAAGATCCGAGATGCCTACCACACTGAAACAAAAAAACAAAGGACGGTGAACACATAAAATAACAAATTCACTATTTATTAATTACAATACAATAAACAACAATAATAAAAATATACCACTCGACCAAGTATGCCAGCAATGTGCTCAGTCTGATCCAATCTGTAAAGCATATCCTCGTAGTCCAATAACTTCTGCTCCATCTAACCACACTCTAGTAAAATAAAATTATACTGAACTTAGTTCCTTTCACATTAACTAAATTTTTAAAAAACATATTTAAATTTACTAATTGTCTACCTTACTTCTTAATCAGTTTATAAACTTACTAATTTTAACCCAACTACATGAGGCCGTCAACTAATACCCTAAACAACCCTAATCAATAACTAACTGAACCCTAAATTTTACTAATCATATTTTTTTCTAATCTAACCTAACCTAACTAATTATTCCACTAATTACTTTCTAATTCACAACTTAAACTAACTATTCTGACTAACATGTTATAAATAATAAACAGCAACTATACTTGCAAACAATAACATAAAAAACCTAACAAACATGTTATATACTCTAAGTAACATGTAAAAAGTAAATCAGTAACTCTAACTAACATGTAAACAGTAACTCTAACTAACCTGAAAACAGTAACTCTAACTAACATGTAAACAGTAACTCTAACTAACCTGAAAACAGTAACTCTAACTAACATATTATTTACTGACCTGAAACTGAAGATATCATGGATAACGAATTTCATATACGTTGAAAGACAAAAAATATCGTACAAAAGAATCTGACTATCACAAGTAAAAGGGGAACAAAGTGAATTTGGATGAGAGATTTAGAAGGAAAGCGACAAATGAGAATGACCCTGCGTTTATATACTCTGCCGAACTCAACATAGAATTCGTCGGGGGTGCGACGAACTCCATAATTTATATAGAGTTCGTCGGAGGGTACGGCGAACTTGTCCTTAATGTAAAAAAAAATATATTCTGAAAATTAAAGTTCAAAAATCTTATTTGAGGAATTAATTATTTTTTTATTTTATTTTAAAAAAAATCCCAAAATTTTTGATAAAATATGTAGTTAATAATAGTATAATACTAGTAATATAATAATGTCTTTATTAATCATCTTACTATATCTCCGGCAAATCCCTCAAGTTACACGCTAGTAAAGGATATTATTTTAGTGGTATATTAATATTTTTTCCATTGAAAAAGAAAGAAAATTAAAAAAAGAAAGGAAGGAAGAAAGAAAAAACTCTAAATTCTGTCTTTGAAAATTACACGTAAATAATATTATTTAATTAGTACATTTGGAGATAAAAACAATGGAAGCAAAGTAACAATCATTTCAATTTGATATAATGCAAAATCATATTTGATGGGCAAAATTTAGCAATGGACTAATGGATCGGATTTTGAACAATGATGGAGAGAGAAAAATTTTTAAGCTAACTGAAAATCACACACGAGGGTGAATGATGAAGAAAAATCATGTTGGAACTTCAGGAGAACGAGAGTGCATGGTAGTATTAGATAATAATACAAGAACCTAACCTAAGCAATTATTGCTATATCTATCGCCATGCATGCATATGTTAAGACATTTTACATCTTTCACAGTCCATACCAAACTATTGCTAATATTTTATAAACTTTTGACAACCCTAGATCAGGTAACTCAATAAAATTTTATAATGTTTTTTTTTTTCCTTACACTATGCACACACATACACTCTATTATGGGTTCCTATATTCCATTTCGTGTGTTAAATCCAGGTTTCAAACCCTGGTGTAACTTAATGGGAAGCCAACAAATTCTCCATTGATGCCAAACCTCAGCTGCAAATTTTCTAGTGTGTCTCTGAATATCTTCTAATGGAATAATTAGACTAAATTTTGTTTGTGCTGTGGTTATATATTGTGTGTGTATTCCTGAATGTACTGTGGTATTAACTATTTACAGTATTTTCTTTTTGTTTTGGGTTTCATAAGGTGGATCAGTAGTTTTTGTTTTTGGTCTTGGGGTGGATTTGTTGGCCCTAAAGCCGTAGTCCCCAACTTTTTTTCGGCTGAAGCCCACTATAGTGTTGGATGGTCAACAATACAATGGTTAGTCCCTGACCAAAAACACGGCAGATCAATACAACAGTTCGTTAATAATATTTAATTAATGAATCCCCCTAAGGAGTCAATAGAATATTTGTATAATGTATACAATGAGTTATTTATTTGACTCATTATGAGTTAAAAAATGAACATTCAAAATAAAATATTATTAATTTCTCAAATACAATACACCCATACTATCCAGAATAACCATCCGAATACCAGGGATAATAAACATCTGATATCTTACTGAATCGAACATCCCTAAACCCCATTATACACATTATATAAATACTCCATTGACTCCCTATACTTCCTCTTAATTTTAATACGTTGTTAATAAAAAAAAATTCTGCAAATTTCCGTAAAACCAAATTCATAATGATAAATGTATTTCAAGCTTTTATTCATGTAATACAATTTTATACCTAAAACTTTTGAAACTTAATCAGTAATTTTTTTTACTTCTTATGTTGGATACTAAATCTATGAGAAAATTTTTGCAAGGGATCTTAACTTGAGATATAGCCAATTAGTTAAAAAACATACTAGTTACATTAAAAATAAAATAAAATAAAAACTCACTACTATTTTTTGAAATTTCAAAATTAAAAAAAAAAATTAACTGAATTAATCTATATAACAATGGTATAGAGGAGGAATCATATCCAAAGTAGCATTTTGTGGTTTTTAAAATTTTTTTTAATTCAAAAAATGTATTTT
Source organism: Arachis duranensis (assembly GCF_000817695.3). NCBI lineage: Eukaryota > Viridiplantae > Streptophyta > Magnoliopsida > Fabales > Fabaceae > Arachis > Arachis duranensis. The sequence continues at coordinate 13,691,450 of NC_029779.3, forward strand.
CAAGGGTCTCGCAACATAACTCAGCTTCTTTCTCTTCTCTTTCTTCGTCAGCTTTCTTCTTTTCTCTTTCTTCCTTTATGGTGTCACTTTCTTCTCTTCTTTCTCTCTCTCCCTTTGAAACCCTATTCATTTCCTCGAGCTTCACCAAATTGAACTTCTTTCTCCCTTTTTTCCTTCTTTCGGATAACTCTTGCCACCTCTGTCATCGTTTGCCTGCTCTCTTTCTTATTCTCTTTCCTTCATTCTTGTCCTATTCCCTTCTCTCTCTTTCTTTTATAAACCCTCATTCTGATGGAGATCTCATTCTGATTCCACTTCTTTTTAATTCTCTGGAATTTTAACGTATCTCCTATAGTATGAATCATAAAACGGTCTCTGGGGATTAGAATGAAAATCTATAGAGTTACAGAGAGGCGCTGAGGAGGAACGATCGATTGTTTGTGATGAGATTCGAGATAAGCCTCAATGTAGTCCCTGAAGTTGCACTCGAGCTTCATAGTAGTCCCTGAACTTAAAAGTTCCTCAGAGTCATCCCCAACTTGTACTCTGGGACTCAAAGTGGTCCTTCATGCCATTTTAGCACACGTGGCGCAATCGGAAAGCTTAGCTGGCAGCATCGTTGACACCTGGGACTCACAGAAACGACGTCGTTTTGGCTGTGGCACCAAAATGACATGAAACAACGTCGTTTCACGCTCACTACGTCCCTCCCTCAATGTTTCCATAACATTTTGTCTCTCTCCTCTCTACACACAAAACAAACACAACACAGAGTGTGGTTTCTTCTTCTCCCTCCGTCAATCTCCAATGGCGCATGTGCTCCTCCATTAACCGGACCAATTTCAGTGGAAGACGTTGGCTCTGGAGCATCGCTGCTTTCCTCTCCTTCATACACAAAGTTGGGCAGCCTTGTTTCTCTGAAAGAGGTAAGCCAAAAATAAAAAAAAATGTGGTTCCTCAGTTTTTTTGATGTTGTTGTTCATCTAATATTCACAAAAGTTCAGGCCTTTTTTTCGATTGTAATTGGTGGGTATGAACGCCTCTGTTCTGTTCTCTGTGTTAGGGTTTGATCACTACTGGCTTTCGTAGTGGTTTGGCCAAGCAAAATTGTAGAGTAGGAGTTTTTCTTGCGTTTTGATGATATGAAAACGTGTTCTCTATGTGTTAGGGTTTACTACTCTTAGTGGAGGAGTTTCTAAACTATTAATGTGTTTGAGGAGAATAAATCTGATCAATGTATTTGTTTAACAGAGTTTGCATGATCACAGTAGAAGTAAAGATTTTTAGGGAGTTGAAATTTTTTGTAACTCTGATAATGGATTCTGAACTTGATTGATTAGTGAGAGTGATGATGAAAATTGTAGAAGAAAAAAATCATGAATGGTTTTAAATGATGATAAGGCATTATCTGAAGTTTAGCTGAAATGTGCTTCTGTGCTTTATGTGCTTCATTTAACTATTTTTCTCTTGGAATACACAATTATGATACTGGTTAGCTTTTCATAGAAGACTTTTGGGAACTTTTTTTTTTTGCAAAAAAGTTTCCAATGACTACACTTTTTCGAATAGAAAAAAAAGGTCCTAATGTATATTATTACTATTCTTGAATGTCTTGAAGGTGTGAGGAAGCATTGCCTATATTCAAGAGAAGATCTTAGGTGCCTTGCTGGAGTTTTCTGCTAAAAAATTGCAGGTTCAGGTACATTGGTTTTTGTCAATGATCTTCTTTTCAAACATTTTATTTATGGCATGTAGGCACAAGTGTATCCTTTTGTCTTCTGATTCTATTTTTCTCATCAATCATTTTGGTTCCGAATATCCATGCTTATCAAAAAATATGAGTAATTTTTTGTTTATGTAATTTTTTTGCTGCTATTTAATATTATTGTACTACTATTATTACTTATTATGAGTAGAAATTATTACTTATTATGAGTGAGAATTATTACTCTTCTTATTTTTATAAGTAAAAAATTGTGTTTTGTTCCTATCACACACATAATGGCTTAAATCGCTTGCTACAGGTGAAGCAGAGCTGGTGATGGATTTTCTTTTATAATAGTATACATTATTCTGTTTTATGAGTAGTGTTAGGAGTGGTTGGTTTATCTTTTGTGTGTCATAGTTGTTGTGGTTTAAAGTGTAATTATTGTGATTTGATAAAATCATGTGACTCGTAGACATTATCCAAAAAGAATGGATAATGAATCAAAGGTTTTTTATTTTTTGTTTTTTGGTTTTAGGTTGAGTTTGTACAGACTATCTAAAAAAAAAAACTAATAATAGTCTAATAGGTTTTAGTTGAATATTCCATACATATATTTACTTATATTTCCAATCTATTACTAGCAGTGATGTCTGATTTCAAAAAATGGGTGTGATCAATTATTTTTTTTGTAAATATTGGCAGATGGGTAATCAGTTAATTACGATTATATTTCACCATGGAGGGTCGTTTATCACAGAGGCCGATGGGAGTATGTCTTACAACGGTGGAGAGACTTGTGAGTTGCCGGATATTGATACAGACACGCTGGATGTATTCTTCGTCCGAGACTATCACAAGAAAATTGGGTATGACAAGGTTAGCCAAAGTTGGTGGCTGGTGCCTAATCGGCCTATGCAAACTGGTTTAAGAGCAATAGCAGATGATAATGAGCTGATGGAGATGTGTTACCTGGCTCAGCAGAACAAGGGGGTTATTCATGTGTACTACGAACATGGAGTATCTGAGCCTGTGTATATTGAGAAAGCAGAACCAGTGGTTTCTGGCAAGGAGTTGATGCTGATACCAACCATTATCCCCACCCCAAAACCCACTACCAATACCACAACTGAACCAATTCCCAGCATAACACCATGCAATCCAACTTCTGAACCAAAGAATACTACTGAATCCACAAAACCAAAGGAGCCACCTACCTCATTGGCTGCTGGTAACCGAAACAACAAAGGAAAAATTTTCCCCCAACCCACTGCAAGTCTTGGACCTAAGCCCAATCTACCACCAAAAAGAATGGCCCAACCCAGTAAAAGCAAGCCCAAAATCCCACAAAAAAATGCCCCAACCCACAGCAATTCCGAAACTTGGTCCAAAGGAAAAGAAACCAAGAAGGCTTAAAAAAAAGAAAGGCTGTAAGAATGTAAAAATAGCAGCAGCAGCAGCATGTGGAAGGAGGCCACTGACAAGAGCTGCTGCTACTGGAAATATTGTAAGAACAACTGGTAAAAAAAAATAGCCCAAGACAGCCTTTGTTGCTTTGTCTAGTTCAGAAGAATCCTCAGACAGCCATGACAGTGACGATAGTTCAGAGGATGAAGCATATAGGCCTGGTGGTGATGAAGTGTCCAGTGAAGAAGACTTGCCTCCGGATAGGTCAGCAGTAAAGAGTAATGTGAAATTGAGAAGTAAGCCAGGAAAGAAACTTATAAAAGGAAAGAAGTATGTTATGGTTGAAGATGATGGTCCTGTTTGTGCAGACTCAGATTCTGAGGATGATGAAATCATTTTTGGACTGATTCCTAAGTTTGGATCATCAGTTGCTCCTTATCATGATGTGCAGGATGATCCTTATAATGACTCTGATGGTGGAGACTCATGGCACTCGGAAGAAATGAAGACTCCTCCAAACTCTGAGGATGAGTTAGAGGAAGTTGATTCAGATGATGTATTCCCTGCATTTAGAGAAGGAGGGAGGTTTGGAGAGCTTAGACTAGAGGTTGGAATGACTTTCACTACAAAAATGGAGTTTAAAGAGGCTGTGCGTGAATATTGCATACAAGAGGGTAGAAGGATTTGGTTTAAGAAGAATGATAACGTGAGGATGAGAGCTGTGTGTAAGGATGCGAGCTGTGGCTGGCTTGTATATGCCTCTAACAATACTGAGAACAAATGCTGGCAGATCAAGACATTCATGGATGACCACACACCTGTGCAAGAGAGACAAAAAACAGACTAGCTAATAGGAAGTGGCTAGCCTGCAAATTGGTGAAGAAACTAAGAAAATATCCGAATCTGAGACACTCCGAGGCTGCACAATATTTTAAGACTAAATGTGATCTGGAACTAAACAAGTCTTCACTAACCAGGGCCTTAGGAGATGCTAGATCTGTTGTGTACGGTGATGCAGCTGCCTAATATGGTATGGTGAGAGATTATAGGCTGACACTACTGAAGAGCAATCCAGGATCCACTGTCACAGTTGGGGTTATACCTCAGCCCAACCCTGATGACGATCCAATTTTCGAGAAGATGTATGTCTGTTTGGAGGGATGTAAAAAAGGATTTCTGGCTGGTTACAGACCCCTCATAGGCTTGGATGGGGCTTTTCTGAAGACCCGGCATGGTGGTCAGATATTGTCTGCAATTGGCCAAGACACAAACAATCATATATATGTTATTGCCTATGCAATTGTCCCTGTTGAGAACACTGAAAACTGGAGATGGTTCTTGGAATTACTCCATCAAGACCTGGGGGATTATAAGAAGAACAAGCTTTGTTTTATCTCAGATATGCAGAAAGTATGCAATATTTATAGGTTGTCACTTAAAATGATGTTTACACACTGGGCTGCTGATTATGTATGCTGAATTAATCTATTGTGACTTAAAATGATGTTTATACACTGGTTGTGACTTAATAGTTCTTAGTTATAACAAGTCACTTGTTGTTACTTATTAGTTACCTATTAGCTCTGTTTCAACATGATGATAATAACACATGGCTGCTGTCTATAGTTGCTGAATTAATCTATTGTGACTTATTTATACAGTGGTTATGACTTAAGAATTCTAAGTTATTTAGTGTCAACCTATCTATTGTAGTTATCTATCTGATGTTAATACACTGGGCTGCTGTCTATATATGCAGAATTAACCCTGGATTGATTATATGCTGCATAATGTTCTGTCAATCTGTTCTTACTCATTTATCATGTTCTGCATAATGTTCTGTAATAGTGTTGTGTAGGGACTAGTTTGATGTCACTTACATAAGTGTAGGGACTAGTTTGATGTCACTTGAACAAGTCTAGGGACTATTTTAATGTCACTTATATAACTGTAGGGACAGATTTGCTGCCCGATAACAACTATCTGACCCCTTCTTTGGTATCTGAAACAGGGCCTTATAAATGCAGTTAAGGAGGTTTTTCCAGATGTGCATCACAGATTCTGTGTTTGGAATCTGTGGAAGAACTTCAACAAGCAATGGAAGGATCTCCAGCTTAGAGGGCTACTCTGGGATTGTGCAAGGTGTACTAGCCAAGATGGCTTCCTTGATATCATCAAAAAGATTGAAAGGGTTAATAAGGAAGCCTGGGAGTATTTGAACAAGTGGCCTAGAGACTCTTGGAGTCAGGCATTCTTTAGTAATGCACCTAAAATAGATAACATCTGCAACAATGCCTGTGAAGTCTTCAACTCCAGGATCAAAGATGCTAGAGCTAAGCCTATTATCACACTCTTGGAAGAAGTCAGAATGTATGCAATGAGGTCGATAGCTAGGAACAAGGTGAAGCTGAATTCAAACATTGGAGTTCTACCTCCTATACAACGCAGCAGGTTAGAAAAGATACGAAAGGAATCAAAAAATTGGGTCCCGATGTGGTCTGGTGATGCAGATTATGAGAAGTTCGAAGTACATGGCTGGCCGACCAACATGGTTGTGGACTTGGGAAAGAGGCTCTGCACATGTGGTTTCTAGCAATTGAGTGGTAATATTTTTTAAATTTATTGTCTTAGTCTTATTATCATTATCAACCTTTGTTGTAGGCTTACTGTTGTTGTCTTTGTTGTTGTGTGAATGCTGTTTAGGGATGCCATGTGTGCATGCGTGTGCTGCACTGGCAAGGGATGGTAAGAGACTGGAGGACTACTATCACCAGTGGTTGACCATGGAAGCATATAACAACACATATGCCTTCCATATCAATCCAATTCCAGGTCAAGCACTATGAAAAAAGTCACCATATAACAGACCACAAGCACCAAAATTTAGAAACAAGCCTGGACCACTCAAGAAAAAAAGAAGAAAAGATGCTGATGAGGAGCCAAGTGGGAGTAAGAAGTTGAAGACGAAGATGAAAAGAATATATAAAAAAGGTCGATGTCGTTGTTGTGGCGAAGCAGAACACACGAGAAGGAACTGTCCAAAGAGGGCTGCTGCCGAAGAGGCTGCTGCAGCTGCAGAAGCTGCTGCTGCACAACCCACTGCTGCTAATGGTGGTGAAGGTCAGCCCAACTCTGCTGCCCCTGTCCCAGAAGCCCCAACCGAAATCAATTTTGACCAAAGTCAACCACCCTCGGAAGCAACTGATGACTCTCAACAGGTTCACGAGCTTATATGATTTTAAATTTATCATACTCACATCCTTACCTAGTTTACTAACTATGTTACATTTTTTGGCTGATAGGTTCTACCCTCACCTGTTAGGTCGACAAAGCTCCCTTTAAAAAGAAAGTTAGCCAAGGGTTGTGAAAAACCAGCTTCAGGAAGTAGCAATCCACCAGTAACCACCCCACCTGCTGCTAACCCACCAGGAAGTAGTCATACATCAAGGAATCTCGCACCTAACCCTATGCAAGGTGCAACACATGGAACTGCTACAAGGCTTGCAAATTTCATGAAATTTGTGCCCAATCCTGGATTCAAGGCACCCAAACACAAAAAATGAAAATTAGGATGATTATGTTTAGGGAAAGCAGGCTGTATTTTTGTATCTATTTTGCTGATGTTGTTTACAATGCTTAAAACATTGTCCCAGTGTTGGGAATTTTAGGGAAAGCAGGCTATTTTTTGTATCTATTTTGCTGATGTTGTTTACAATGCCTAAAATATTGTCCCAGTGTTTGGGATTTTAGGGAAAGCAGGCTGTGTTTTTGTATCTATTTTGCTGGTGTTTTGGCTCTATAATGCCTTTTTTGAATCAAACATTACCAATATGAATATGAATTATGAATTATGATTTTATTTAATTGAGTTTTCTCAGCCTTTTCTTTATATATTATCCTCTGTTACAAATCTAAGACTAGTTCAAGTGCTGTCCATTTCTATTTCATTGAAAAGAAGTCCAGGAACAGAAATATGCATATAATCAAACACCTTAATTTTCATTTCTTTCAAACAAAAGGATAGGAACAACTACATGAACAAGGAATGAATATAACATGCATGTCATTTATTTTTTGCTAGCTACAGTTGACCCTGCTGTCTATCCAGCTTTAATACAAGAACACCAATTACAATCAGCAGCATGAACACAAACATCAAAATTCTCTCCATTTTTAGAACCCTAATTTCAGCTTCTAATTTACCAAATTTTCAAGCCATCTTCATCTTCCATTCTTCGTCATCAACTGAATGTCTTGTTCTATCATCACATGGCATGGCATCTTCCAAAACTTTATCAACCCACAAAAACAATCCACACCATTTCTTCCCAATGGTCTGCACATCAAAGAAAATTCAATCAGCAAAATTTATATCCTCCAATACAGCATTCAACAACAACAACACTTACATTGTAGTTTGGGCAACCCAGGAATGGTCTCCCTGGATTAGAATCCGTCCCTGACCACCGGAGCACCGGTCTCGACCCGCAGGCACACCATTCTGGCAAACGAGCTTCTCTGTTTCTGTTCATTCTCCTTATGATGCTTCCAAATGATTGTGGGTTATTCGAGCTCCCAGCTGCATTGCTCGTGGTAGCCATAACCGGCGGGTTTCAGAGAGGGAGAAGAGAAGAACACAGCTCCGACGAGAAGAGAGCAGAGCGAACAATGTGGCCTTCAAAATTAGGAATTAGGGTTTTAACTAACCTTGAGGGACCAAATTGAGTCGGAAGAGTTTACTCTGCCACATCAGCTAGCCGTTGTGAGTCCCATGTGTCACCAACGCTGCCAGCTAAGCTTTCCGGTTGCGCCACGTGTGCTGAAATGGCCGGAAGGACCACTTTGAGTCCCGGAGTGCAAGTTCGGGGATGAATCTGAGGAACTTTTAAGTTCAGGGACTACTATGAGGCTCGAGTGCAACTTCAGGGACTACATTGAGGCTTATCTCGATGAGATCCAGCAACAGATCTCATCGAAAGAATCTTTTTTATTTTCTATTCCATTAGCTCTAGTTTCCTTGTGTCTGTGGAATGGAGCTGTACGGGCGATCCAGCGAGGGTTCCTGATCTGATCAATGGACAGAGTGGATTGGAATTTGACTCAAAGGTATGATATTATGTTAGATTTGATATAATGCTCCAACTGCTCTGTTTTTTTTTTCATTTTTTGTTCATAAAATAAAATATGAAAATCGTTTTCTTTTTTTCCAATGTTTGTGGTTTTTGCGATTGTAATTTGTCTTAGAGGAGAATGTGGGGTGTTGTGAAGTGTGTGTGATCCTGATTTTGAAAAATACAGAGGTTGTGTGGTAAATGAGATTGGGTGCTGCAGAGGAATTTTATCCCCAAAGACCTGGTGAGGCTTATTGTATCTACTATTTGAGGACTGGATTCTGTGGCTATGGTTCCCGCTACCGTTTCAACCATTCCTGTGACCGGGCCGATGTAAAATTTATAGTTCGTTTGATTTTTAAGTTTGTGGAGAATTTTTTGTTGTATTATTTTTGTGTTTGATGTGATCATCGGTCTTTCTTAGTGTAAAAAATGAAGAACCTTTTCATTTTCTATTCCATCAGATCTGGTTTCATTGTGTCCGCCCAATGGATCAGTACGGCCGATTGAGCGAGGGTTTCCGGTCTGATCCAGCGAGTGTTGAGGTTATTGAATCAAATGTCTTTTTGTTTGATGGGGTTTTCCTTGAATCACTATTCTTTTTAATCAATTGAAATATGAGATTCATATATTCGCAGTGGTCTAATGATTCCGTGATATGTGAATGTTTCAGGCTGTTGGTGTTGTTGCTAGGGCTAGAGGATAAGAGTTCCTGGAGCCAATTGGCCAGCCTTTATGCCAGGTGCTTAATATGGTTCTGGTTATACTTTTGATATGTGTTAATATTTCCTTTGACAATTGATTCCTGTGATACTTTGTTTTATATATGAAAGGATGTGTTCTGTGGTAATCTATAATTCTATTGTATGTGTGTAGTTTGAAATAATCTTGAATTTTTATTTTGACTCATATTTGTAGTTTGAAATTCTTTTTGTGTGTTGATTACTAGGTTTACTTGATCCAGATTCCTAAACAGGTAGAGTATATTGATTCTATTTGTTCCTTTAAAATGATGTAGTTATCACTTACACTTCTAACCTGGTTGACAAATTCTGACCCGAGATCTCAACCGGTGTCTCCTTGATGTACGGATTTTCTCTATTCCTGCTTCTGAATTTTTTATCTTTTTTATTTGGGGTTTTCAGTTGCGTTTTCTTTGCCCAGGGTTTGAGCTATTTTATTTTATAAAAGTTAAATCATATTAAGACTAATAATTGTCAGTTGTATCCTGATTCCATTGAATGGGTTTTGTTTCTGATGATAGTTGCTAATTCATTTAGTTCTATTTTGTGTTTGAATTCTGTACGTTGTCAATTTTTTATTTCTCTAATAAGTTGATGTTGTGCTTTATAAATTGATAGAGTGATAGAATCATAAATTCTCTTTGCAAAACTCATTAAATTTTTTGTGGAAGATTTTTCGTTCAGCACAAAGCTGTTGAGTGATGTTTGTTGTTTTATAATGCTTCAGGTGTTTTTGTCTCTTTCATTTGATGAAGATCTTGGGATGTCTAAGAAGAAAGACGAAAGAGAAGTACATATGAATTAATTGCTAAGACAAAAGAGAAGGTAATTTTTATTTATAAATCACTTATTATATAATATGTTTGTGTATTTATATTACAGGGAGTCACCATTAATTCTTGGATTGATAGGGTGTGACAAATTTTTTTAATTATTTATTTTTAAAAAGGGAAAAAATATGTTTTTCTTGAAATATTATTAGTTATTAAAAAATTTTAATTTTGAGACACTTAGATGTGTTTGAGGACTGCTGGTGGACGAAATTGTGATCAACAATAATGGCTCTTTGGCATGTGCCAAAAAGACTAACTCAGCACTTTCTTTCCACAACTCCGTTCAACTTAACCAGCAAGTGTACTGGGTCATCCAAGTAATACCTTACGTGAGTAAGGGTCGATCCCACAAAGATTGTTGGTATGAAGCAAGCTATGGTCACCTTGTAAATCTCAGTTAGGCGAATTAAATTGGTTTATGATGAGTTCAAAAATTAATAAATAAATAGACAATAAAAAGGGATAGAAATACTTATGTAAATCAATAGTGGGAATTTCAGATAGGCGTATGGAGATGCTGTGCTCCTCTTGAATCTCTACTTTCTTATTACATTCATCCAATCCTTCCTACTCCTTTCCATGGCAAGCTGTATGTAGGGCATCACCGTTGTCAATGGCTACATCTCATCCTCTCAGTGAAAACGTTCCTATGCTCTGTCACAGAACGGCTAATCATCTGTCGATTCTCAATCAGGTTGGAATAGAATCCCTTGATTCTTTTGCGTTTGTCATCACGCCCAGCCTTCACGAGTTTGAAGCTCGTCACAGTCATTCAATACCGGAATCCTACTCGGAATACCACAGACAAGGTTAGACTTTCCAGATTCCCGGAATCCTACTCGGAAT
>NC_029779.3:13702824-13703393 GCF_000817695.3 Arachis duranensis
AAAACTAATGAAAACATCCCTAAAAGTAGTTCAAACTTACTAAAAACTATATAAAAACAATGCCAAAAAGCGTATAAATTATCCGCTCATCACAACACCAAACTTAAATTGTTGCTTGTCCCCAAGCAACTGAAAATCAATTAGGATAAAAAGAAGAAAATATCCTATAAATTCCAAATTATCAATGAATATTAATTCTAATTAGATGAGCGGGACTTGTAGCTTTTTGCTTCTGAACAGTTTTGGCATCTCACTTTTTCCTTTGAAGTTTAGAATGATTGGCTTCTCTAGGAACTTAGAATTTCGGATAGTGTTATTGACTTTCCTAGTTAAGCATGTTGATTCTTGAACACAGCTACTTATGAGTCTTGGCCGCTGCCCTAAGCATTTTGTTTTCCAGTATTACCACCGGATACATAAATGCCACAGACACATAACTGGGTGAACCTTTTCAGATTGTGACTCAGCTTTGCTAAAAGTCCCCAATTAGAGGTGTCCAGGGTTCTTAAGCACACTCTTGTTGCCTTGGATCACAACTTTATTTCTTTCTTTTTCTTTTTTTTCTTTTT
>NC_029779.3:13703454-13703721 GCF_000817695.3 Arachis duranensis
ACATGGTTAGGGACAGCTTGATTTAGCCGCTTAGGCCTGGATTTTATTTCCTTGGGCCCTCCTATCCATTGATGCTCAATGCCTTGGATCCTTTTTACCCTTGCCTTTTGGTTTTAAGGGTTATTGGCTTTTTCTGCTTGCTTTTTTCTTTTTTCTTTCTATTTTTTTCGCCATTTTTTTTCGAATGCTTTTTGCTTTTCACTGCTTTTTCTTGCTTCAAGAATCAATTTCATGATTTTTCAGATCATCAATAACATTTCTCTTTGT
>NC_029779.3:13704022-13704774 GCF_000817695.3 Arachis duranensis
AGACACAAAACATAGATAAGCACAACATTAAAAACCGAAAACAGAAAGAAATAAAGAACAAGGAATGAATCCACCTTTAGTGGCGTCTTCTTCTTGAAGGACCAACAATGTCCTTAAGCTCTTCTATGTCCCTTCCTTGCCTTTGTTACTCCTCCCTCATTGCTCTTTGGTCTTCTCTTATCTCATGGAGAATGATGGAGTGCTCATGATGTTCCACCCTTAATTGTTCAATATTGTGGCTCAAATCTTCTAAGAAAGTGTTGAGTTGCTCCCAATAGTTGTTGGGAGGAAAGTGCATCCCTTGAGGCATCTCAGGGATTTCTTGATGATGAGCTTCCTCATGCATCTCTTAAGAACCGTGAGGGATCTCTCTTGCTTGCTCCATCCTCTTCTTGGTGATGGGCTTATCCTCTTCAATGGGGATGTCTCCTTCTATGATAACTCCAGCTGAGTAACATAGATGGCAAATAAGGTGAGGAAAAGCTAGCCTTACCATGGTGGAGGACTTGTCTGCTATTTTGTAGATTTCATTGGAGATAACCTCATGAACTTCTACTTCCTCTCCAATCATGATGCTATGAATCATGATGGCCCGATCCACAGTAACTTCAGATCGGTTGCTAGTGGAAATAATGGAGCGTTGAATGAACTCCAACCATCCTCTAGCCACAGGCTTGAGGTCCAGTCTTCTTAGTTGAACTGGCTTGCCTTTGGAGTCCATTCTCCATTGAGCTCCTTCCACACATATGTCC
>NC_029779.3:13705538-13705623 GCF_000817695.3 Arachis duranensis
TCTTTGACCATACCAAACTTAAAATATTGCTCGTCCTCGAGCAATAGAAGAAAGAAGAGAAGAAGAAGAAGAAGAGAATATGGTA
>NC_029779.3:13705667-13706909 GCF_000817695.3 Arachis duranensis
AAGGGGGTTGTGTTGTGTGAAAATGAAGTAGAATGGAAGAGTATATATAGGGAGAGGGGGTAGTGTGTTTTCGGCCATTTAGGGTGGGAATGGGTGGGAAAATATTTTTGAATTTTTGAAAGTAGGTGGGGTTTATGGGGAAAAGAGGATGGATTTGAGTGGTGAAGGGGGTGATTGGGAAGAGGAATTGAGGTGATTGGTGAAGAGTGTTGGGAAGTGTGACATGGGGAATAGTCATCACAAAAATAGGATTAGGAGGTAAGGTAGGAATATAGTATTAGGTGGGGATCCTGTAGGGTCCACAGATCCTGAGGTGATCCTGTGGGATCCACAGATCCTGAGGTGTCAAGGAATTCCATCCCTGCACCAATTAGGCATGTAAATTGCCTTTGCACACCATTCTGGCGTCTAAACGCCGTGTGGTGCACATTCTGGGCGTTCAACGCCCATGTAAAGCATGTTTCTGGCGTTGAACGCCAGTTTCATGCTTGTTACTGGCGTTCAGCGCCAGCTTTTCTTCTCTAGGCACATTCCTGGCGTTCAGCGCCAGAATGTTGCTTACTTTTCATCTCTAAGCACATTCCTGGCGTTCAGCGCTAGAATGTTGCTTGTTTCTGGCATTCAGCGCCAGGTTGATGCTTTGTTCTGGCGTTGAACGCCAGCCAGATGCTCCTTACTGGCGTTGAACGCTAGCCTCTGCTTCCTCCAGGGTGTGATTTTTCTTCTGCTGTTTTTTGATTCTGTTTTTAATTTTTATATTTTTTTTGTGACTCCTCATGATCATGTACCTAATAAAACACAAAATAAAAATAAAATAATATAAAATAAAAATTAGATAAATAAAATTGGGTTGCCTCCCAACAAGCGCTTCTTTACTGTCAATAGCTTGACAGTGGCTCTCATGGAGCCACAAGGTGATCAGGTCAATGTTGTATAGTCCCAACACCAAACTTAGAGTTTGGATATGGGATCTTAACACCAAACTTAGAGTTTGGTTGTGGCCTCACAACACCAAACTTAGAGTTTGACTGTGGGGCTCTTCTTGACTCTGAACTGAGAGAAGCTCTTCATGCTTACTCTCTTTTGTCACAGAGGGACGGCCATGTGCCTTAAACACAAGGTAGTCCTGATGAACGGATTTTTGAAGGTTTAGAATTTCACTAATGAAATCTCGTTGTAAAGTATAGTTTCTAAACCAAGCAATAATCCTTTCATACAAAAGATTGTTTGTCACAAGTAACA
>NC_029779.3:13707647-13708426 GCF_000817695.3 Arachis duranensis
TTGGATGCATTTTGCCATCCATTCAGACTTTGAGAGATCATGTTGACTTGTTGAGTCAACACTTTGTTCTGAGCCAATATAGCATTCAGAGCATCAATTTCAAGCCTTTCTTCTGGGGTATCCCATTATTCACGGAATTCCTCTCAGAAGTGTACATGAATTGGTTGTTTGCAACCATGTCAATGAGTTCTTAAGCCTCTTCAGGTGTTTTCTTTAGGTGAATAGATCCACCTGCAGAATGGTCCAATGACATTTTTGAAAATTTAGATAGACCATAATAGAATATATCTAATATGGTCCATTCTGAAAACATGTCAGATTGACATCTTTTGGTCAGCTGCTTGTATCTTTCCCAAGCTTCATAGAAGGATTCACCATCTTTTTGCTTGAAGGTTTGAACATCCACCCTCAGCTTGCTCAGCTTTTGAGGAAGAAAGAATTTATCCAAGAAGGCAGTGACCAGCTTATCCCATGAGTCCAGGCTATCCTTAGGTTGTGAATCCAACCATATTCTAGCTCTGTCTCTTACAGCAAAAGGGAAAAGCATGAGTCTGTAGATTTCAGGATCAACTCCATTCGTCTTTACAGTCTCACAGATCTGCAAGAACTCAGTTAAAAACTGGTAAGGATCTTCAGATGGAAGTACATAAAACTTGCAGTTTTGTTGCATTAAGGCAACTAGCTGAGGTTTCAGCTCAAAATTATTGGCTTCAATGGCAGGAATGGAGATGCTTCTTCCATCAAACTTGGACGTTGGCTTTGTGAAGTCACCAAGCATT
>NC_029779.3:13708444-13750708 GCF_000817695.3 Arachis duranensis
TTCTCCTTGCATTATTATTATTATTTTCGGCTGCCATGTCCTTCTCTTGTTCGAAAATTTCTGAAAGGTTGTTTCTGGATTGTTGTAATTTAGCTTCTCTTAATTTTCTCTTCAGAGTCCTTTCAGGTTCTGGATCAATTTCAACAAGAGTGCCTTTTTCCTTTTTCCTGCTCATATGAAAGAGAAGAAAACAAGAAAAGAAAGAGGAATCCTCTATGTCACAGTATAGAGATTCCTTTATGTTAGTAGAAGAAGAAAGGAGAGAAGAAAGTAGAAGAGGGGATTCGGATATTAGGTGGAGAGGGGTGAAGAGAAGTGTTAGTAATTAAATAATTAAATAGAATCAGAATAGAGAGGGAGAATTTCGAAAATAATTTTGAAAAAGAGGTTAGTAATTTTCGAAAATTAGAGATAAGATAAGATTAAAATTAAAATTTAAAACAAAAAGAATTTTTAAAAAAAAGAGAGAAGTATTTTCGAAAATTAGAGAGGGGAGAGTAGTTAGTTGGTTTTGAAAAAGATAGTAAACAAACAAAAAGTTAGTTAGTTGATTGAAAAAGATATAAAAGTCAAATTTGAAAAAGATAAGAAGATAAGAGGTTAGATAAGATATTTTGAAATCAAATTTTGAAAAAAGATAAGATAAAAGATAAAAAGATCTAATTTTTAAAATGACTTAACTAACAAGAAACTACAAGATAAGATTCTAGAATTTAAAGATTGAACATTTCTTAACAAGAAAGTAACAAACTTCAAATCTTTGAACCAATTACATTAATTGTTAGCTAATTTTCGAAAATTAGATGTAAAGATAAGAAAAAGGTTTTGAAAAATATTTTGAAAAAGATTTTTGAAATTTTCGAAAAAATAATAAAAAAATTGAAAAAGATATATTTTTTGGAAAAAAGATTTTTGAAAAGATAAGATTTTTAAAATTGGAATTTTGACTTGACTTGTAAGAAACCACTAATTTTAAAAAATTTTTACCAAGTCAACCCAAAATTTCGAAAATTTGGAGGGAAATAAGGAAAAGATATTTTTTATTTTTGAAATTTTTAAGATGAGAGAGAAAAACACAATCATGACCCAAAACATGAAAATTTTGGATTGAAACACTTAATGCATGCAAGAACACTATGAATGTCAAGATGAACACCAAGAACACTTTGAAGATCATGATGAACATCAATGACATAATTTTTAAAAAAATTTTGATGCAAAGAAAACATGCAAGACACCAAACTTAGAAATCTTTAATGCATGGACTCTAACAAACAAAAAATGCACATGAAAAACAACAAACAACACAAAACAAGAAATCATCAAGATCAAACAAGAAGACTTGTCAAGAACAACCTGAAGATCATGAAGAACACCATGAATGCATGGATTTTTTCGAAAAATGCAAGAAAATTTTTTAAAGCATGCAATTGACACCAAACTTAAAAATTGACTCAAGACTCAAACAAGAAACACAAAATATTTTTTATTTTTATGATTTTATGATTTTTTTGTATTTTTATTAATTTTTTTCGAAAATATTTTTGGAAAAACGAAAAAGAAAATTTTGAAAAAGATTTTTGAAAAGAAAATTACCTAATCTGAGCAATAAGATGAACCGTCAGTTGTCTATACTCGAACAATCCCCGGCAACGGCGCCAAAAACTTGGTGGACGAAATTGTGATCAACAATAACGGCTCTTTGGCATGTGCCAAAAAGACTAACTCAGCACTTTCTTTCCACAACTCCGTTCAACTTAACCAGCAAGTGTACTGGGTCATCCAAGTAATACCTTACGTGAGTAAGGGTCGATCCCACAAAGATTGTTGGTATGAAGCAAGCTATGGTCACCTTGTAAATCTCAGTTAGGCGAATTAAATTGGTTTATGATGAGTTCGAAAATTAATAAATAAATAGACAATAAAAAGGGATAGAAATACTTATGTAAATCAATAGTGGGAATTTCAGATAGGCGTATGGAGATGTTGTGCTCCTCTTGAATCTCTACTTTCTTATTACATTCATCCAATCCTTCCTACTCCTTTCCATGGCAAGCTGTATGTAGGGTATCACCGTTGTCAATGGCTACATCCATCCTCTCAGTGAAAACGTTCCTATGCTCTGTCACAGCACGGCTAATCATCTGTCGGTTCTCAATCAGGTTGGAATAGAATCCCTTGATTCTTTTGCGTTTGTCATCATGCCCAGCCTTCACGAGTTTGAAGCTCGTCACAGTCATTCAATCACAGAATCCTACTCGGAATACCATAGACAAGGTTTAGACTTTCCGGATCCTCATGAATGCCGCCATCTATCTAACTTATACCACGAAGATTATGTTGGGGAATCTAAGAGATATGCGCCCTGCCTAAAGTAGAACGGAAGTGGTTGTCAATCACGCGCGTTCATGGGTGAGAATGATGATGAGTGTCACGGATCATCACATTCATCAAAGTTAAGTGTAACGTATATCTTGGAATAAGAATATCCATTTCCGGGGCCCACTTGGTGTATTTTTGGGCTGAGCTTGATCTATCCACGAGCTGAGGCTTCTCTTGGAGTTGAACTCCAAGTTATAACGTGTTTTGGGCGTTCAACTCCGGATCATGACGTGTTTCTGGCGTTTAACTCCAGACAGCAGCATGTACTTGGCGTTCAATGCCAAGTTACGTCGTCAATTTCTGAATAAAGTATAAACTATTATATATTGCTGGAAAGCTTTGTATGTCTACTTTCCAACGCCGTTGAGAGCGCGCCATTTGGAGTTCTGTATCTCCAGAAAATTCATTTCGAGTGCAGGGAGGTCAGAATCCAACAGCATCAGCAGTCCTTTGTCAGCCTTTTATCAGAGTTTTGCTCAGGTCCATCAATTTTAGCCAGAAATTACCTGAAATCACAGAAAAATACACAAACTCATAGTAAAGTCCAAAAATGTGAATTTAGCATAAAAACTAATGAAAACATAAAAGTAGTTTGAACTTACTAAAAATTACCTAAAAACAATGCCAAAAAGCGTATAAATTATCCGCTCATCAACTGCAATATAAGAAAGAGAACAAAGATTATTCAGAGACACCTAGAAACTCTACTATTTATTGGATAAAATGCTTATCCGTTGCTTTACTTGAACTTTTCGATGTGTCCCTTGCACCCGTGCTGAGGAGTACCTTATGCCCTTGCCAGCAGTCGGGCTTCTGTAGAGGCTGCAAATCCCATTGAACTTTACTATGAGCCTTTGAGGTCTCTCTATTCTGTTGGAAGGTGAATTTAACTTCAGAATCCCTCTATCAATTTCTTTGTTTCTGAACTTTTTATCTTTTTTATTTGGAATTTAAGTTGTGTTTCTTTTGCCGATGATTTGAGTTGTTTTGCATGTTTATTTTTAATCAAGGTAAAGGATCTTCTAGGCTAGCTTGACCTTCCGGTGAGCGTGATCATCAGGTGTGTGGAGTTGTGGTAGCCTGTATCCATTACAAAGTAAAGGAATATTTTTGGCGGTTGCATTTTGGACTATGTCAGCTTTGATTTGCTTAATTATATGTCACTACAATGTGTTTACACGACACCAGAATTTGTTGGCTACTGCTCTAGGTAATGAGAATGATTTACAATCGTTCTTAATTTTTAATTTATATATTGGGTTGCTTATATTAATAAGTTGTGATTTTTCAATCTTTTCTTCGTTTCCAGTTTTTTCTTGCATTTTGAATTTTGTGTGTGTATATTTTTAATTTATTTTGCTTTTGTTATTTTCTGCATTTTTGTATTTTTTAGTAATTTTTTTTGCTTTTATTGTCAGCAATAGTTTTTAAATTATCATACTTTATTGTATTGAATTAGATAAAACTAGAATTTTTTCTGTGTTAAAGTCAATTTATTTTTTTTTTGTTATATCTCTACTTTGATTTAAATGTGAGCTTGTGGTGATCCCAATCAAAAGGCTTTTTCTTAGGGGAATCTATATATGATTATGTATGTCCATTTTATTTTTCCATTCTTGATGTGAAGAAAACAAAAAAAATTATTGAATGAGAAAAATAGTAGGCTTATAGTAAAAATTGTTGGATATTAAGTTTGTTTTCTATTTGAATTCATGAATTAGTTTTAATTCTTGGTTATCTTATAATTTCAGGTAATTAGGCCAACAAGCTATGACTTCAAGTAATGAAGTACAACTAAAGAACAACTAAAGAGGCTTATTAGTGGAGTAAGGTAAAAGGTTGTTGTTCTGTTTTTCAACTCTTCTTTTTCTAACCCTTATTATTTTTTAAATTGTGATAAGTTAGTGTATAGTGTTTGCTTATGTTAGTCTAACTATTTATTTTATTTTAATTAATAATTAGCTATAGTTTTTTTTCTTTTTTTACTTGAGATTCAGAAATTAAAATCATGTTTTATGTTTAGGACATTATTATAGTAATATTGAAGCTAAGATTGTGTCTGTTAACATAACAAACATCATTTGAGTTGTTAATATTTTCTTTAACTTCTTATTTCTCAAAATCTCTATTTTTGCTGTTTGTCTCTTGTTACATCTAGTAAACTTATATCTACTTTCAATTTATTTTTTAAGAACATTTACAAGGGAGAGAAGGAAGAACTAAGTTTTTCATGCATTATATGCAAGGTGCTGCCGTTTTCTCTAATGATGATGAGTTGATATCGAGTTAGTTGTTTAAATGATTAAGTTTATGCTATGAATGGGTATTTTTGTATATTATATGAGGTCAATCTTTACCTTTTCTTTTCTGTGGTAAATCCTTTCTTTTTGGTATTTATTTTTAAAATAATATTGATTGATTGATTGATGCAACGACGACTTAATTACCTTTCATCTCATTGCACTGTTGATCCAAATGAATAAATTGTAGGATTTATGTGTGTTAAAATCAGTTTAAAAAAAGATTTAGTTACTTAAATTGTATAAAAGTTGTTTGTGTGATTTTGCTTTAATTGATTTGTATGCACTTTCTAAATGCAAAAAAGTGTAGGATTTGTTTGTGTTAAAATCAGTTTAAAAAAATATTTAGTCGCTTGAATTAGTTACTTGATTTGGTGAATACCTAATCAGTTTAAAAAGGATTTAGCCACTTGAATTAGTTACTTGAATTGGATAACACTTTTTTATTGAAATGACAAGTTTTCTAATTAGACAATTTGTTAGGAAAGAAAATGTTATATTTAATGGATGTAAATTATATTTAAATGTCTCAAATTTCTCAATTTTATATTTTCTCATCTAAAAGCGTCAAATGCATTTTTGATAACTGATTTAAAGCCCTCAAATTTGAGTTGTTTTATAAGGGATAATATTTGTTTATTTTTATTGGTCTCTCATCTTAGTTATCATTATTGATATGATTCAGAGAGATACTTGATATTTCCCATAAGATTTTATTTTTTATATGTCTCCTAACTCCTATATATGTAAAATTAAATTTTTGATAATGATATTTTTTCGGTGGATTGTTTCCAGCCATGAGTTCCCATATTACATAAGCGTTCTTGGGTGAGCTGGGCCATTCCATCAAATCTTTGAGAAGGGGCCAATCTCTTGATGGTCGGCGTGGCGATAGACTTCGCTTCTACGACAGCCTCCCCAGCCGTTGCAAAGACTGAGCGAGAACGGTAAAGGGCGGACAAAGAATGTCGTTGCGCGGGGATGCGATTAGCCAAGCAGTGTACTGTTTATGATGCAATGATATGGGGTACTTATGTTGACTGATGTACTTTTGTTATATGAATTTGGTAGAAATTAATAGTATATGGGTTAAAAGTCTATGATGAGGTGGTAGAGTTCAGTTTGGCGTGGGTGGGTTGTAGGATAATTTATAACTCTATAATAGTATTAGATTTGTTGAATCATATCTTTTTCTATTGAATTAGTAGTCTATGGTAGATTGTTATATTTTCTGTGTATTTTTTCTTTTTTGTTTCAAATGAATATGAATTTAATTTAATTTTTATATTCCTTTTTTATTTATGTTACATATAGTTTTTTACCTTTTTTTGTATGTTGATTTTTTGTTGTATTTTTTTTCATATGCTCTTATAACTAGGATTAAGCACTTTATGAAATTTTGTGTATAATGTGTTATTATTTTTAGAAAAAATATTAATTAAAAAATGAAATAATTTATGTATTTTATTTTATTTTTTTTACACCTTACATGATGGATGATGTGTTAATGTCATTTTATAGGTCTTTGTTGTTTGTTGTGGTGATTGATGAGATTGAGAGGGATAGTTAGTATTTCCAATTAGATTTTACTTTTTATAGGTTTACTAAGTCCTATATGTGTCAACTCAACTTTGTTTTATGTAGGAGATTGGAACAGTTTGTGATTTTTTCTTCTTTGGACTGTTTTAGAGTTTAGTAATTTTATTTTTTCCTCATTTTACATCTTGATTGATATGTTGACTGCTTTTTATAGGTATTTATTGTTTGTTGTAATGATTGATGTGATTGAGAGGAGTAGTTAGTATTTTCAAGTAGATTTTACTTTTTATAGGTTTACTAAGTCCTGTATATGTCAACTGAACTTTTTTTATGTAGGAGATTGGGACAGTTTGTAATTTTTCCTTCTTTGAACTGTTTTATATTATTTATATATTACATCTGTCAAATCACTTAGGTAATTAACTATGATTTAGTTAATTTAGTTAATATGTAATATATAGCTATAGATATATTTAGTGATTAATTGATTGATTAGTTTATTCTATTGAGTGTTATATCTAGCTTAATTGATTAATTGATTTTTTAAGACAATTAATATTATTTTAATATTATTACTCTTCATATTTCTATTTTGTTTGTAGTTGATTAGTCTAACTGATTTGTTGGTTAATAATTATATTTATCATCTGTATGTGTTTTTTTTTTACATTTTTTTCTACAACTGAAATTTTAGAATTTAGATGTTAATGGTCTACATTGAGTTAGTAGGTTTAATTAGATATTAGTGGGTTATAGTATACTCTATATCTCTATGATAGTATGAGATGTGATATTTTTTACTAGATTTTGGAGAATTATATTATTATATAATATAATCGTATAATAGTATGAGATGAGATTTCCTAATAGATGTATATGTACATGTTCAAGTAGATTAGATGTTAGTAGGTTGTAGGGTATTCTATTCTATTACTCTATAATGGTAGGAGATTTGTTGGAATCTGTTTTTTCTTATTCAATTAGTGCCCAACGAGTATAGCATAGGTGTTCTTGATTGTGGTAACTACATATGTATGAATATGTATGTGATAGATGATGATATACGATATGTGATACATATTTTTCACCTTTTCTTTGAGGTATTCAAATTCAAATCTTTTGATGATGTCTTATCTTCTCTATAAAAAAAGACTTCTTGGTTGTGTAGTCCAATACATCTCTCCTCCTCTCTCAAATCCTTTGTTCTTACTTTTTATTTATTGTTAGTTCACTCTATTGTGTTTGGTGGTTGAGTTAATGCCTTCTCGTTTGATTCTATTTCTAAGATTCACCCTCTAATGGAAACATGGAGACTTAAAGTTAGGGTACTAAAGACTTGGATTGTTCCTTTATTCAGGAATCATGATGTTGCAAATTCAATAGAAGTTGTTCTTGTTGATGCAGATATGAGTGCATGTTCATTATTAGTTTTTGGTTGATTTTATTTATGACTTTCTTTGTTCCTAAATTTTAGTTGTTGTGGCTATTTTTTTTATGCTTAATTTATTTTCGCAGTCTAACAAAATTCAGACAACTGTTAAGAAGCAGCTGATAAATAGGTTTAAAGAAAATATTATTAAGGGTCAAACATATCGAATGGCATATTTTAGTGTTGTTACAAATCAAGGCATTTATAGGACACCAGAACATGAGTTTAAGTTGGTTTTCCTTAACCGTACAAGTGTTGTTCCTGTCCCTGATGATGCTATCTTCAAGACATGTTTCAGTTTTTGTCCATTTGATGAGTTCTTGAAGATGACTGACGATTATGTTTACTTAGTTGGTAGGTGACTTCGTATCTTCTTTATCCCCCTCCATTTTCTTTTTTTCTTTCAGTTTATTGTTTCTTTTTCGTTGGTTATTTGTCTTGTTCGAACATAAGGCTGCTTATTTATTGAAAAAATCATGTGCTGATCTGTTTGGGGAGGTTCAAAAGGATGCAAATGTATGGTTTATGCTTTTTTTCTTGTTGTTGAATTTAGTAATGGATATGATCTATTTGTATCATGTATAATTGTATACGTTGATTGTGTTTGAGTGTGCAATTGGTCCTTGATTTTTCTAAGAATCACACACTTCAAATTATTTCATAGGTTGTTTGTGGAGATAGTTATCCTGTGATGTTCCAATAATTGTTGGAAAAAAATTGCTTCTTAAGATAGATACCAAGAGTGTTGGTGATGATAAATATTTTGAAACTTTTCGTGTGAGAAGAGTTTGCGATAATGCTGCTATTATTGCCATGTTTGAGTTGCCTAACTATGAATCTATGATGCTGATGATGAGCGTACTCCAGTCAAGGTTGCCTCTTCAAACTCCTGTATTTGATAGGTGTCTCTTTCATAATGTTGTTTTACTTTATTCCTTGCTGCTTCTTTGTTGGTTTCTTGTCATTTGATTTTCTTTTATGTTTTTAATAAATGCTGTTTAGGATGGTTCTTTGGGAAAGATCCCTTCAAGTGACCATGAATATATTGTTGGCAAGAAGGATCTGTGTGAGGTGTTGGGCGAGGGTATTTCTTGTGATGGAAATTGTTCCGATGTGAAGACAAACTGCGGACCTTTTATTGATTTCCTTGGTGAAAAAGATGCTGGAGTTCCTGGATTGGATGATATAAGCAGCGAAGTTAATATTATGAAAGAGAAAGGCAAAACTGTTGATGATAGTATACTTGTTGATGGGGGAGTGCAACCTCAAAATTGAGGTCCTTGAATTTTTCTCCCACTGAAACTACGGTAATTTATTTATTTTGGAGAAATTTAAATTATGAATGTGTTGGTTGGTAAATTATCTGCTGTATTTCACGAGTTAAGGATAATTGTAAATTTTTTTTTGCTGGAAAATTAGGATGATGCGCCTCTTTATATGGTTGCATGTTCTCTCCTGTAAACATTTATTTAATTATTCCATTCTTTTGCATGATAGGAAGTACTTTCCGCTGTTCTTGATGGATCCCCTGTTCATGTGATCAAAAAAGAGACTGCTGAGAATCTTCCTAAGGATGCAAAGGTTAAGAGAAATTTGAAGAGAACTTTTGATGAAGTTGCTGATGAGGAGCTTGCCCTAGTTTTCAAAGTTCTCAAAAACCGTGATTCTTAAGATGTTTTAATGGAGCTGCTGGTGTTATTGTAAAATAGCCTACTAATCTAAGAAATAGTTAAGCCATAGGCACTGAATCCAATGTTACAAATGAGTATGAAGATGTTGTCTCTCTATCCCATCCATTTTTTTAGCTGTGTTCAAAGACTAGCATGGTTTGATAGTTCCCTTTTGCTAGTTTCTATTTTGCTAGGAATTGTACACAGTGTCCTGTATAAATGATGTGATATAATCAGGTTATGGATTCTAACCTTATTTCTTTTATTTCTAGCTATGATGTTTATGTATATGTATGTTTGTGTGTGATGGTTTTCAGTGGCTAAGAGAAGGGGGGTTGAATCTTAGCCCCCTTTTCGCTCAGTAACACTTGCTGTCCTTCGAAATAACTTCCGGAGACTTTTTAATTTTGGTCTCGTTCCTAGCCACGAGACTTTTATTTTTGTCTCGTCACTTGGCACGAGATATTTTTAGTTTTAGCTCATGTGCAGTAGAAACAGAAATGGAGTAGAGAAGAGAAAAAATTACACCCAGATATATCCTGGTTCAGCTGCTAAGTGCAGTGCAACCTACATCCAGTCTTCATCACAACAATGATGGAATTTCACTATAATCTTCTTGATTACAGACTGTAAAGTGCTAACCCAACTTACAAGGAAATTTCCACAGAATTATGATACACAACACAGATGTACAAAGGAACTCTAAGGACATCTATGGCTTTTTCATTTAATTTTGCACTCTCTACCTTTTTCCGCTCTATGGCTTTTTCAAACAAACCTCACTGTTTGCCTTTTTTTTCCATGAGACTCAAGACATGACAAAATTAAACAGAAAAATACAAAACAGAATACATTGAAGGAGAAGAAAAACTGTTAGTTCAGGTAGCTCTGAGAACCCTGTGCATTGCACTCTAACTTCTTTCTCCTTACTCCAAACTGTGGATGTTCTCTCTTTTTATAGAAGAGGGAAGCCTCCACAGTTGAAGCAAAAAACAAGCCAACTTCTTCTTCTCCATGCAAAACCGGTTCGGCCAAAGAGAGAGAAGAGATAACCCATGCAATAACCAACATGCAATTACCTCTAGTCCTTCCTTGGTCATCAATCTTCATCAATCCGAGCGCTCCATCCTTGGCTTGTTCTCCAAGATGAATTTCTGGCCCTTGATGCTTCATGATGATGATGACTTCTTCTGCTCCACTTTTGCTTCCTTCCTCACGTAGCTACCCTAGCTACCTTCTGTGATAAGTGAACCCAAAAGCAGAGACAAGCCATCTCTCCAAGGATCTTCTCCTTACTGGCCGAATCTCCTTCAACCATTTTTGGTATGGAGAAGGCAAGATCTCATCACCATATCTTACCATAAGTGATAAGAATCTCAGCCACTACATTTTTTATGTTTTCTTGCCATCAGTTCGATGGTCTTGATGCATATAGCTTCTTCTTTCTTTTGGTAGCTCAACTTAGCTTCCATAATTTCCTGTGATATGACCGAAGAGAAAAAAGAGATGAGAGAGAGGATAGAGCTAGAAGAAAAGCAATTAAATGAATCAAATTAATTGAAATGAGATTGCTTTTACTTCCCTTGCAGTTTAGCGTGCAGCATTTATGTCCTCAATCAAATTAATAACACTTTCTCTCTCATAGTTCCCATGCATTTATTAACTTCACTTTAATGAAATTTGAATTCCATCACATGGTGAAGTGTGAGATCCGTTGAAGGCATAAAGCAATAACAACATTTGCTTTCCTGGTTAATTGTTTTCGGATCATGCATTAGGTGTATAGTAAAAATAATTAACTTGGGCTTGTAGCAATAATAGTTCAATTTAGCCCAAGTAATAAAACATTTCAGCCAACATTCATATGACAAAAATTGCATAAGGCTGAATTTTGATTTTATTGGGCTTGGGATCTCTTCTTTTCATTTCGGCCCAAATAATCACAAATTGCTTCAGCCACATAATAGAGGAAACATTTAAACAAGGCTGAATGGTTTTAAGTATATTGGGCTTGCAATATTTATCTTTTATTTTCGGCCCCATAAGAAAACCTGCATCACAAAATTATTAATTAACATATGTTAAATGAAAATCAAATTAATAATTTTGTAATTAACTATTTCAATAATGTTTGTTCATCATCAAAATAAATTTGAGCTTTCCAAACTCATCAATCTCCCCCTTGATGACAAACATTATTAAAAATTGAAATGGAAAGAAATTAAAGATTAGAGTATAGAGTACTCCCTTTGAATATTTGAATTTCTCCCCCTTTCTAATTGTCACATGACTCCCCCTTAATATATACCATTTTTACCAAGGGAAGCTCCAACCTGTAACAATTTTTATCAAGCCTAAGGCAACAATGTTATTCAACATATTCAATGTAAGATGTTGAATGGCTTGATTTATGAGCAGAATTGGATGATAATCAAAACTCATTTGTTATCAATAATTTGATTTTCTGCTCAAACACACATTATAATTATCCAAAAAATATGTTTGAAGATAAATTGCTATTTTAAAATATTTTCCAATCAAATCAGAGCAACATACTTATGGTTAGAAAATATTTTTAATCACGACATGATCACAGTAATTTTCAACATTTATTTTCATACCCAAGGCTTAAAGAAACTGCCAAAAATAAAGTATTCAGCAAGCATGTTTACCAAGATAAATCAGAATATTCCTATTTCAATAGAAGCATGCATATTCATCAAGATAAATCAACAACCAGGTAGCCACATAATAAAAACAAATGCATTATCAAACATCATAAACCAAATGCATTATTAATATGCATTATCCAGCATCAACAAGGGTGATCATGAACTCTCAAAGAGAATTTCATCCCCTGTTTTTCAGTTTTAATTTTCAGCACTATCTCTCCCCCTTTTGGCATTAAGGGGCACCTGCAAAAAGATGACATATAGAATAGAATGTGCAAAATGTATCCAAAAGCTCAAGAGTGTATTACAGTGTCATGTGTCTACAGTACCAAAATAAACTACAACAGAATTAGATTGAGCCTAAACATGCCAAATATCAACAAACATAGAGAAAACAGTAATTAATCATCAGAGAGATTAAAGTTAGATTCCTCAGCGCCTTCTTTACTATCAATTCCCAACTTGTCCTCGAGGTTGTCCATCATCATCCTCCCTGTAACTCATCCTCCCTAAATGACTGAAATCTTATTCTCAACAGTTTCATTAGTTAAATCGACTTTAAAATACTCAAAGATACTAGTGAGGAATATTCCATAAGGAAGATTAGCCTTTTTGGTACTTTTAATCGATTCC
This sequence comes from Arachis duranensis, assembly GCF_000817695.3. Lineage (NCBI taxonomy): Eukaryota > Viridiplantae > Streptophyta > Magnoliopsida > Fabales > Fabaceae > Arachis > Arachis duranensis. The sequence goes on from NC_029779.3 coordinate 13,721,070, forward strand.
CACATGTGACGAATCATAAGATAAGCAAAGAAAATTGGAGAAAAGGTAACAAAGGCAAAGAGAATAATGGAGTCAGAAACCGTTACTCTGTGGTGAGAACTACTTTGTGGTGTCAGAATGTGAGTGATGATCCGGTGTAGTAGTGAGTTCTCAAGGCCGAGAGCTTTATGAGTGGGAATTGACCCATCTAATCCAAACAAGTTTGCACAAATGTGCTACAGAACAGTTTGATGAGTGAGTCCAACTTGGTCATCCCATTTGTCAGTCATGTATACTTTTGACCCTTCATCCGTGTACCCTAGAGCAGCACTTATGATTTGAGGATTGAGAGTCATGTAAACACGTTTTACATAGGAATGAATTGAGCCATCTATTAGGCGCATGTTCGCATAGAATTCCCGAACCAGCCCCGGGTAAACCATTTTCTTAATGTGGAGTGGAGAGAGAATTAAGTGAATTAAATGTCCATTAAGAGGCGGTTAATACCCAAGGAGTTTCTCTTTTATTTGAAATAAACTGAAAAAGGTGGTTTTCTAGAATCAAGGGATTAGGTGGAGGGAAAAATTCGATTTGACACCATCCTCTTCCAATAAGATTTGATGAGACAACAAAGAGATTGTGATTTTCAAAAAAATGAAGAACTAACAAAACTGTCATGGTGGGGTCAAAGAGATTTGGTAGGGCCCACGAAAAATTAAATTCTGCGCAGCCTCCCCCTTGATCACAGCCCTTCCAACACTCTTTTTATCTCGTCCATTCCTACGAGACAAAACTGAGCAAAATCAGAATTTCACAAGTTATCAATATAACTTAAATCAATTATTCCCAAACTTTTTCTCAATGTGCAGAATCTGTCTTCACATAGGGGTTTTGTAAAAATATCAGCAAGTTGGTCTTCAAATTTTACAAATTGAATATCAATAGTACCCTTTTGCACATGTTCTCAAATGAAATGATATTTAATTTCAATGTGCTTTGTTCTTGTGTGCAAAACAGGATTTTTTGAAATATTAATAGCACTCATATTATCACAAAATAAGGGTATACTTTTGATCTTTAATTTGTAATCTTCCAACTGCGTTTTTAACCAAATTAATTGTGAACAACATGTAGATGCGAATATATATTCAGCTTCAGCTGTGGATAGAGCCACTGTGGCTTGTTTTTTGCTTGATCACATGTTAAGTGAGCTTCCAAGGAAGCAACACATGTCGGATGTACTTCGTCTATCCACTCTATCTCTCGCATAATCTGCATCACAAAATTCTACTGCACAATAATCATCAGATTTTGGATACCATAAGCCATAATCACATGTTCCCTTAATATATCTAATGATGCGCTTAACAGCCGAAAAATGGGATTCTTTTGGGTGAGATTGAAATCTTGAACATACACCCACACTTTGAACAATATCCGGTCTAGAGGAAGTTAGATACATGAGTGAACCAATTATTCCTCTATACCTTGTTTCATCCACATCTTTCCCATTGTCATCCTTTTCAAGTTTAGTGTTAGGATGCATTGGTGTTCCCATTGGTTTAGAATTTTCTAGGCCAAATTTTTTGATAAGTTCTTTTGCATACTTTTCTTGGTGAATAAAAGTACCACTAGGAGTTTGTTTAATTTGGAGGCCAAGAAAGAAAGTAAACTCTCCCATTAAACTCATCTCAAACTCACTAGTCATGAGTTTTCCAAACTCTTCACACAAGGTCTCATTGGCCGAACCGAACACAATGTCATCCACATAAACTTGAACTAGGAGAATATCATCATTAGATACTTTAATAAATAAAGTAGTATCCGTGGTATCCCTTTGAAATTGATTTTTCAACAAAAAGGCACTAAGCCTTTCATACCAAGCTCTTGGAACTTGTCTAAGACCATAAAGAGCTTTAAAGAGTTTGAAAACATGATTTGAAAAATCCTTATGCTCAAAACCGGGGGGGGTTGAGCCACAAACACTTCTCTATCAATAAAGCCATTAAGGAAAGCACATTTTACATCCATTTGAAACATTTTAGAGCCTTTATGGGCAGCATAGGCAAGAAGCAACCTAATTGCTTCCATTCTAGCTACCGGAGCAAAAGATTCATCAAAATCTATACCCTCTTCTTGATCGTAACCTTGGGCCACCAATCTAGCCTTGTTACGAACAACTTGTCCATCCTCACCAAGTTTATTTTAAAAAATCCACTTAGTACCCGTTACCTTCTTACCATCCGGATGAGGTACTAATGTCTAAACCTCATTCTTGTCGAATTGAGCAAGTTATTCTTGCATGGCTTTGACCCATGATGGATCTTCAAGAGCTTGTCTCACATTGTTGGGCTCCATTTGTGACAAGAAGGCGAGATTGCTTGGTTCGGATTGCCTTTTGGTTGAGGATCTTGTTGTTACACCTTGAGAGGGATCACCAATGATAAAATCATGAGGGTAGCCCCTCATGGACTTCCATTCTCTAGGCTTCCTTTGTGGTGTTGAGCTTTGATGAGCTTCTGTGGGTCTCACTATTTCAGTTTCTCTTGCTGGCTCAGGAGACAAAATGAAAATGTCTCCTCCATTCTGACAAGACAAAACTGGGCTGGCAGATTCTTTGTTTTGGGCAGACTTGGGATTTTCTTTGCTTGTTCCAGCTTCTTCATAATCTGAATCATTATCTATCACAGTATTGGGAATTAAATTAGAATCACAAAAAGTAACAAATTCTATAGGCTTTGCTAGTAGTGGAGTATCCAACAAACTTGCCCTCATATGATTTTGGATCAAATTTGCCAAGATTTTCTTTGTTATTAAGCACAAAACACTTGCATCCAAAAACATGGAAATACTTAAGATTTGGAGGGGTTCCTTTCCATAGCTCATAAGGAGTTTTCTTTAACCCTTTCCTAATAATGGTCCTATTCAAAATATAACATGTTGTATTTACAGCTTCAGCCCATAGAAACTTTGGAACCTCATTCTCACATAACATAGCCCTAGACATCTCTTGAAGGCTTCTATTCCTTCTTTCAACAACCCCATTTTGTTGAGGTGTTCTAGGACATGAAAAATTATGAGTAATTCTAAAGTCATCACAGAATTTTTCAAAGTCTTGGTTTTCAAATTCTTTTTCGTGATCACTTCTCAAATGGGCCACTTTTAAATCTTTTTCATTTTGAATTTTCTTGCAAAGAGTTGAGAAAGCATGAAATGCATCATTTTTATGAGCAAAAAAAAGTACCCAACCAAATTTAGAGTAATCATCTACCACTACCAAACCATAGTGTTTACCTCCTAGACTTTGAGTTCTTGTTGGACCAAAAAGATCAATGTGTAACATCTCTAATGGCCTTTTGGTTGAAATTCCATCTTTTGATTTAAAAGAGGATTTAACTTGTTTGCCTAATTGACAAGCATCACAAGATCCTTATCAAATTTGATTTTAGGAATTCCTCTAACCAGATTTTTCTTTACTAGCTTAGAAATTTGGTACATGCTAGCATGACCCAACTTTCTATGCCATAGCCATTTTTCAGATTTAAGAGAAGTAAAGCATGTTACATTTTGTTCTTTCAAGTCCTCAAGAGTTAATCCATACACATTGTTGCATCTTTTAGCTTCAAAAAGAATATCCCTAATTTTTTCACAAACAACCAAACACACAAATTTTTTAAAAATAACTTCAAATCCTAAATCACACAATTGGCTTACACTAAGTAAATTATGTTTCAAGCCATTTACAAGAAGAACATCATTTATACAAGATGAAAAGCTTTTACCAACTTTTCCAAAGGCCACTATCTTTCCTTTTCCATCATCACCGAAAGTGACAAGTCCTCCAGCATACTCATCAAGCTTTATGAAGAAGGTTGTCTTTCCGGTCATGTGCCTAGAACATCCGCTGTCCATGTACCACATATTTTTCTTCCGTTTGGATGCTAGGCATACCTATAAAACAAGCTCAAGTGACCTTAGGTATCCAAATTTTTTTGGATCCTTTCACGTTAAACCATCTTCTATGACCCAAACCATTATCAAAAACAACTTTGTAAACTTTGTCACCAATCATTCTTTCACCAAAAAAACATTGAATGGGAAAATGTCCATTTCGGTTGCATAGTTTACAAAATCTTGGAGTTGCTGATTTGTTAAAGTAGGTGGGATCTTGAAACCTTGTGTCATTAGAAACTGAAGCTCTATTTTCAAAAGAAGGTTTCTCAGCAGATTTGTAAAATCCCAAACCAGCTTTATCAAAGAGTGATTTTTGACTAGCCAATATTTGATTTAAATTTTCAGAACTTTAAGTAAACTTGGCTAAGTCATTTTCAAGATTTTTAATCTTTTTCAACAACTCTTCATTCTCCTTAAAACAATTTACATATACAACAACAGAATGGTTACTTTCACAACTTCTAAGTTGGGCTTTTAACTGCTTATTTTCTTCAACAAGATCACAAGCAGTTTCGGCCTCCCTTAGCTTTTCCTTGAGAAAATCATTTTTAGTGTTAAGAATGATAATTTGTTGTTCAAAATCTTGGTTATCAAGGAGAAAACATCTTATTTTTCCAGAAAGGTGGTCTATCATAAGATGAAGATCTTCAATGTTAGGGTTGTGGAAGACTACCTGATCTATGTGATCTGCCATGAGACATGGTTGTGACTTGATCTCGGATTCCTCATCATCATCTGAGTCATTTTCCAAGTCTTCCCATGAAGCCATCAGTCCCTTCTTCTTTCCTCTTTTCGGCTTCTCCTCCTTCTTCAACTTGGGACAATCAGATTTGAAATGCCCCATTTCCTTGCAGTTGTAACAAGTTACTTTGCTTAGGTCTTTCTTCATTTTTCTTGAGCTGCTGCCTTTGCCTTTCCCTTTGAACTTCACCATTTTCCTGAATTTTTTGGCAAACAACACAAACTCATTTTCAGATGAATTATCACTGGATTCATCATCCAGGGGGTTAGTTATAGCAGAAAAAGCAATTCCTTTCTTTTTTGAATCTTTTTTCAAGTAAGTGTTTTCAAAAGCAAGTAAGTTTCCTCTCAAATCATCACATGTCATGGAGTCTAAATTACTACTCTCAGAAATAATTAAAGCTTTTGTTTCCCACTCTTTAGTGAGACATCTCAACACTCTTCTCACAAGCACAGAATCAGAATGTGTTATTTCCATAGCATCCAAGCCAACAACGATGGTGTTGAACCGTTCGAACATTTCATCAATGGATTCTCCTTCCTTCATTGCAAACATTTCATACTCTCTGTTTAACATGTCTATCTGAGTCTTCTTCACAATGGTGGTTCCTTTATGAGTGATTTGCAGTTTATCCCAGATTTTCTTTGCCGTTGTGCATCGTGATACCCGTCGGTATTCCTCAAAGCTGATAGCACAATTGAGCAGATTTACAGCCTTGGCATTTAGCTCCACCTTCTTTTTATCTTCCTCGGTCCAGCTTGCTTCTGGCTTAAGAGTGACTACTCTTTTAGCACTTGTGTTAGTTGGAAATTGAGGACCCTCCAGGATAATCTTCCATAGTTAGTAATCCACTGCTTGTACAAAGATCTTCATTCTCTCCTTCCAATAGGTATAGTTTTCCCATTAAAAAGAGGCGGTCTGTTGCTTGATTGTTCCTCTTTAAGGTTGTAGGACACCAGATTTGAGCCACTACTTTCTGCCATCTGGATCTTTTCTCCAAGCTGCAAAGCTTGATCTCTTTGAGACCAAGCTCTGATACCAATTGATAGTTTTCAGTGGCTAAGAGAAGGGGGGTTGAATCTTAGCCCCCTTTTCGCTCAGTAACACTTGCAGTCCTTTGAAATAACTTCTGGAGACTTTTTTATTTTTGTCTCGTCCCTAGCCACGAGACTTTTATTTTGTCTCGTCACTTGGCACGAGATATTTTTAGTTTTAGCTCCTGTGCAGTAGAAACAGAAATGGAGTAGAGAAGAGAGAAAATTACACCCAGATATATCCTGGTTCAGCTGCTAAGTGCAGTGCAGCCTACATCTAGTCTCCATCATAACAATGATAGAATTTTACTATAATCTTCTTGATTACAGACTGTAAAGTGCTAACCCAACTTACAAGGGGATTCCCATAGAATCATGATACACAACACAGATGTACAAAGGAACTCTAAGGACATCTATGGATTTTTCTTTTAATTTTGCACTCTCTGCCTTTTTCCGCTCTATGGCTTTTTCAAACAAACCTCACTGTTTGCCTTTTTTTTCATGAGACTCAAGACATGACAAAATTAAACAGAAAAATACAAAACAGAATACATTGAAGGAGAAGAAAAACTGTTAGCTCAGGTAACTCTGAGAACCCTGTGCCTTGCACTCTAACTTCTTTCTCCTTACTCCAAACCGTGGTTGTTCTTTCTTTTTATAGAAGAGGGAAGCCTCCACAGTTGAAGCTAAAAACCAAGCCAACTTCTTCTTCTCCATGCAAAATCGGTTCGGCCAAAGAGAGAGAAGAGATAACACATGCAATAGCCAACATGCAATTACCTCTAGTCCTTCCTTGGTCATCAATCTTCATCAATCCGAGCACTCCATCCTTGGCTCGCTCTCCAAGATGAATTTTTGGCCCTTGATGCTTCATGATGATGATGACTTCTTCTGCTCCACTTTTGCTTCCTTTCTCACGTAGCCACCCTAGCTACCTTCTGTAATGAGTGAACCCAAAAGCAGAGATAAGATATCTCTCCAAGGATCTTCTCCTTACTGGCCGAATCTCCTTCAACCATTTTTGGTATGGAGAAGGCAAGATCTCATCACCATATCTTACCATAAGTGATAAGAATCTCAGCCACTACATTTTTTATGTTTTCTTGCCATCAATTCGATGGTCTTGATGCATATAGCTTCTTCTTTCTTTTGGTAGCTCAACTTAGCTTCCATAATTTCCTGTGATATGACCGAAGAGAAGAAAGAGATGAGAGAGAGGATAGAGCTAGAAGAACAGCAATTAAATGAATCAAATTAATTGAAATGAGATTGCTTTTACTTCCCTTGTAGTTTAGCGTGCAGCATTGATGTCCTCAATCAAATCAATGACACTTTCTCTCTCATAGTTCCCATGCATTTATTAACTTCACTTTAATAAAATTTGAATTTCATCACATGGTGAAGTGTGAGATCCGTTGAAGGCATAAAGCAATAACAACATTTGCTTTCCTGGTTAATTGTTTTTGGATCATGCAATGGGTGTATAGCAAAAATAATTAACTTGGGCTTATACCAATAATAGTTCAATTTGGCCCAAGTAATAAAACATTTCAGCCAACATTCATATGACAAAAATTGCATAAGGTTGAATTTTAATTTTATTGGGCTTGGGATCTCTTCTTTTCATTTCGGCCCAAGTAATTACAAATTGCTTCAGCTACATAATAGAGGAAACGTTTAAACAAGGCTGAATGGTTTTAAGTATATTGGGCTTGCAATATTTATCTTTTATTTTCGGCCCAATAAGAAACCTGCATCACAAAATTATTAATTAACATATGTTAAATGAAAATCAAATTAATAATTTTGTAATTAACTATTTCAATAATGTTTGTTTATCATCAAAATAAATTTGAATTTTTCAGACTCGTCAGTGTGAAAGCACAAGAATAAATGAAATACAACAGCTTTTTTATTTATTCATGTAGTGTGTATTTTTAATTTCATTAATAGTTATTTTATAATTATTTGAGTATCCTAGCAAGGTATTTTTTTTTAAGAGTGTGAAACAAGAAATTATGAGTTATATATTATTCTTTTATCTAGCTATGTACTAGGTATATTGTATTATTAGGTATAGTTTTGGTGCTATATTTTAGGAGTCAGATTTTTTTACATATTTTTTTTAGATTAGGATCATATGCATATTAGATATCTGAGTTTTCGATTTTTTCTCTCATTCCTATTGTAGGTTTACTTCATAAATATATCTATATACGTGTGTGTCTCTATATATATGTGTATAGTTTTGTTTGTTAAAATGATTGGTTGGTATTCTTTAATAAACAAAATGACTCAAATATCATGTTGAAGATTCTTTGCTACATATTGGTATATGTATCTTATATTGTTTTTGTGAGACAAATCAAATTTAAATGTTTCAATTATGTGCTTTAGCAAGGTTATATAAAAAGAAATGTTTAAAAGAAATGAAGTCAAAAATCCTAACATTCACATGGTCCGTGTAATTTTTCTTTTCATGTATTTCTCAACCAAGTGTTAGATATAATATATATTGTATTGTGCTCATTATTTGTGATATTTTATAAAAAAATGTTATTTCTTCATTACCTAGCACTGTATCCATAAATACTATAAGTTATTTTTTTTCTCTAATAGTTAAATATTGTAACTTTTCCTTCCTTTTCACTTATTATATTTCTTGTTATTATAATTATGATCTTTTTTATATATGGACTTTTTTTTTATAATTTTCCTTAATACTATATTCTTTCTTTCTTTATTTGAATGTTCTTTTTATTTTTTTAATGTCAAATGATATAGATATTGATCGAGATGCCTGTGGTCTAACACAATTTATTAGCGTAAGGTATTATCATATGTTTTAAATATTTGCATATTAGTTTCTTTTAAATTTTTTAGCATTACATGTTTTATGCTTAATTTTTATTTTCATATTATTTTTTATTCTTTTCCGATTTAATATTACATTAGTTTACATTACATGTGTTCTTGAATTTGTATCTCTTAATGTAAACTAATTAGTGGTTAGGTTTGTTACATTCAAATTGTATTGAGTAGAATAGTTAATTTGCATTTTAGAATATTTTGTATAGCATCATTTTACATTTTTTATTGTTGTAATATTTAGTTTCATGATATTTTTTCTATAAATTAACATTGAAATAAACAAATATGTTGTTCTACATCATGACAAGACCTTGACTAAGTATAAAGTCAAAGCTGATCAATTTGTAAGTTTGTATAATTATATTTTCATGTTTATTGGTTACTTTATTTTTTATGGACTAATTGTTACTTTTTTTTTACACAGCATATCCCATATTACTTTGCTAGGTTACTACTTAATGCTGAAAGATCAAAATATTAGAAGTTTGTTGTTAAGGACTCAGAGATTATTAAAAGATTTGCAATGAATGTGCTAAAAAGTAAAGGCAAGAACTGAAAATACAAAATTGGTCATAAATAGAAAGATTTTGTGAAAATGTATAAACTTAAAGCTGCATATTCATGTATTTTTAAGATGGTTTTGAAAGAAGATCATCTAATTCAAGTTTCTGTAATTAAAAGTAATTATTTAGGTGGATTCTCAATTTTCTGGTTTATTTTTGGAATGTGTATCATATTTTAGAACCTTAATTTTTCATCCTCTAAAATACATAATATGTATAATATGTGAACTTGTTAATTAGTCCATGTTATTTTTTGCTTTATGTTATGAATAGTTTCTATAAATATATGTGAACTATTAGGTTATCTTTTTTCTTCTTTTGAGAATGTTAAATCATTTTATTTTTTAACATGTTGACTAAAATGAAATTCCGTGCAAATGCACGGCCTTCATGTTAATATTAATAAGAATGAAAGGCAGAAAGTATGAGATATTATATGTTCTAGTGTTTAGAGACATCTAATTATATATATGTTTAGTAACCTTAAAAAACCTATAATCATTGACTAAAATCTTAAAATACTTGTTGAAAACATTCGCAAGAATTAAGTAATAGAATAAGAAGCAAATAAGTATTATGAAAACAAAAAGAAAAAAAACTCAATCATGAGAAAAATCATAAGTTATGATACAAAGAATAAAACTAGATGATGCCATCATAATATGAAGTGGTATAATAAAAAAAATTTTAAATGTTCAAAAATAATTGTCAATTTATCTTGATTTCTTTTGTTATATTATAAATAGATGGTGAGATGAGTAGATGACCTACCATATATGTGTCTGTAGTCTGCAGAACTCTGAAGCTGCTTCCTCAGCTCGACCGATTTGCGATCCAAGGTGAAGGTTGTGAAATTTTCTCTTTTTCCCAAATTGGTATGTGCGAATTTTCAGCTTCTTAGTTTGCAGGGTAATTTGAAGGATTCTGGTTTCATACTAGCTGCTAAAGTAATAAAGATGGATTCTGACGAGGGCATCTTAGGACACACTCCCTTGCAAAAGGGCGACACCTGTGACTGTGAGAACAACGCATCCTCCCAGTCTCCACATGAACAAGGTACACATTCTCTTTTAGGACTTTGAATTTGAAGTAGCTTCTCTCCATCTTTGTGCTTCTATGTATGGACTTCTTTTGGGTTACTCAAAATTGCTAACCTTTGAATTACTAACTCAGTTCATTATTTATTGAATCAAAAATGGAACTGTTGTGGTTCTAGGTATGAATAAAAGACCTGCGAGATTAAATTTGTATGAGATCTGTGCTGCAAACCATTGGAGGCCCCCTCTATTTGAATGTTACAAACAGGATCGTCCATGCCATCAGATAATGTAATTCTTCCGGCTATGATATAGTACACCTATTCTCACACAATAATTCTGTATTTTAGTGTTTAATGATACTCGCTAGATTTATTACTTTTCATTTTTGTTTACAAGATTTATTCTCTTTCATGTAGTTATCCGGCTATGTACATTCAACTTCCAAGCAGTTGTAACAAAATTTGCCTTCATTAGTCTTTGTGACAAAATTATAGTATAAACTTCCGGCTGATATATTATTGGATATCATCAACACTCATGGCTTCGCATGCCCCCAAATTTAATTCATTCTTCGGTGATGCTCTCTAGACTCGGTTGCCAAATCTCAGAAGACCATGCTTTCTTAGGAGATTCCCTACAGTCATTTCCTGTCGATTGAAGACCATGCTTTCTTAGGAGATTCCCTACAGTCATTTCCTGTCGATTGTTGCATCCTTCTGCTAGTTTATACTATAATTGATTCTCTATATTTTCTCTTTTAAGATTAAGCCTTACATAAAAAATGAAATTAGTCTTCTTCCTTAATCATTAAATAGTAAGACCTCAATACCCGAGGATGGCCAAAACCTAAAATCATCATGTAGTATTCCTATAGGAATTGAATCAAATCCTCTCGACAATCAAGAAATAAGTCTGGAACATTTACTGTACAAATAAATTTAATAAACCTCATCATATTTCAATTTAGGTATCACCTTTTACTATACATATTATATTACAAGGAATACTAAAGAAGTAAAGAGCCAACACTTTTAATGGAAGAAAATGAAAAGTTTGACTAATGTTGGCTCAAATGCAAAGCAAATGCAAGAAAGAAATATCAGTCACCTAACATTTCTCTCCGTGAGACGACCACTAAATTTGTACAAAAAAATTCTCAAAAATCACGAAGTCTTGGGAAATAAACCAAGGAGGTAAATGTTGCAACTTATTTCGCTTGTCATTGAAAAGCGTTCCTTGGTCAATTCTACTACCACACGGATAATAGCTTCCCATTATTGTTAATTTCCAGTTTTCCACACATCACTGATTAATCCAGACTCATGCAACTTCAGGATACGGTACCTGCAATAATACAAACATGAAAATGCTACATAATTAGAAGTTGGAAGGGCCGAATGTTGTAAAATACTTTGGTATGTACCATTTTTTTTTCCATTTAGCAAGACTAAGGATCAGCCACAGTCAAAGCTGTCCATTCTTAGATTCTAACGAGTTGTTTCTTTTGGTTATGTTTTTAGGGCATTTTCAAGATATTGAAAAGGCATGATTTCTAAGTTTCGAATAACATTCAATACATTAAAAACTTCAGGTATACAATATAAGAAATACGACATGAAAAACCGTGCAGAATAAAGAAAGTGAACTTACAGAGATCAATACTTTGATAATAAATAATGGTTTCACAAGATAAAAACCCAGAAATGGTTCAATTTGTGGAGAAAATATACCAATCCAGTATGTACTCGGATAAACTTATTTTGTGTTTCAAATAGCTTGCAACAAGGCTTCTACAAAGATTAACTTATGCAAGACGTGAACATTGACTTGGGCAAGAGAGAAAATTTACCAGCATGTGAGGATTAGTGTATGTTTAGCTCTGGGCACATTCAAAAGGACGCAGGCGCAGGGATCCTTCGGGAAACTCATGCATTCTAAATGGCTCCAAAAGCTCAAAGGGCCTGCAGAAATCACGACGATATAATCAAACATATCTAAAACAGTGGATCACTTCCGGAAGCACTAATGGAGATACCTATGTACTTGAATGCCGCAATATAACAAAGAAATACAGGACTCTTCCCCCCCTTTCATTTTATTATTTTTATTTTTTTGTTGGGGGGTGTTCCTAACAGGTTACAAGCCATTATGCTTCCCAAAACATGACCATTATTCTAGCCGGCATTACCACAAATGATATGTTATGCCTAGATGCTGGTTTCAAGAGCCTTACAGAATGGAATCACGACCACGGGATAACTTTTGTTGATTGCTCTCCATAGCAACCAATACATTAGCAGTCTCTGGTCCCGCTGCACCACCAGCTACGGCAGATGGAACAGGGGCACTTGGAGTCCATAACTGCAAATAATGCATAACCAAATTACCAGAGATTCAGAAATATTCTATTCGAACCAAAAGCTTTCATTCTTATTGAAAAGAAAAAAGAAAACAAAAAAACGCTACAATATTTCTCAAGGAGGTTTCCATTCTACCAAAACACACCAGCAACATCAAGTCAACCTTCTCACCTTTATTGTGCTATCAATTCCACTTGTTGCCACAACAAAATCAAATGGATGGCATTGTACACAATTTACAACTGCAGAGTAGAAACAAAATCCTCAGGAAACCACAGAGAGAGAGAGAGAGAGAGAGAAAGAGAGAGAGAGAGAGAGAGAGAGAGAGAGAGAGAGAGGGGGGGAGGGGGCTGCTAATACTGGAAACCATGGAGAAAACAATGGTTACCAGATTCATCACCGTTCAGCATTTTTATGAGTCTACCAGTTCGCTTTTCCCAGATAAACCATCTGCCATCATCACTTCCACTAGCAACAAACTCACCTGCAAATGAAGATACAAGAAAATATTGTGCCTATTATGGACTAACTGTTATTTTAAGAAAACTAGAATTGATTATGCTGGTATAAATCATTGCTTTCCATTCCTAAAGAATGTATTATCATACGAAGTAAGGGAAACAACTAAAAATAAATATAATTTCATCTCTTTTTAAGGGGAGCAATATGTTTCTTAACACACATGAACCACTGGTGCTGACTGCTGAGATTGTTTAAAGATAATTCTTTCTGGTACATATAGTTTCGTTGGAGATTGACGGAGACTAATAGATGAAAGCGCTTGCTTCTCTACACGAAAGTTTATATAAATCATGAGAACAGAAAGTCATTTACCTCTTTGACCAAGAAAACTGGCCTGTTTTATATCAGTTCCAACATTGCAATGGCCAATAAATCTTTGATTCATGTCAATAGCTGCTTCAGACTGCATCACAACAAAGTGAATGGAAAATAAAAAGGAAACCATTGTCAACACAAAATAGAATTAGAAGAAAGCAAATTATTATCTAAGATACAGATTACCGAGAACGCAATAATATGAATAAAAAAGGCCAACAAATGTAAACCTGATAAGCTTTGTCATTATGTGATGAGGACGAAGGTGATTCAACAGTGCCATTCGCACCAGTGCTTTCTCTGGAGTCACCCCTTCGGTGAATTCTAAGGTTTAAACTCCCATGAAGAATATTGGACTCAACATCATGTCCCTCATCACCAGACATTGATGTTTCAAAGTCCAACTCCAACTCCTCATCATAATCAGAGTCATCCCTCTCTGATCTTGGACCATCTTGGGAAGCATCACTGTTAGCCTCCGAACGATAGAGTATGTCACTTAATGACAAAATTCTCCCACCTCGACTATCGAATCTTGATCCTCCATCATTTGTCTTGTTATTTTTCTCTGCCTCGGCTGGTTAAGCAACAAACCATTTAGATAATCATAAAACCATAAAAAGAAACACCATTTGACTCCCTCAACATAAAAAAGATAATTTTTGGGTTGAATCTTAGCGATTTTGGCAATATAGTAACCTTAAAAGTCTAACATCAATGGTTTCAATGAGAAAAAGGTGGATTGTTTGTTTCAGTTACTTCCATGGTGCACAAACCTCTTAAGAAAAGGGCCACTCACTGGATTCATTAAAACATTTTTATAATCAAATTTCAATCCACCCTATAGTGATATTATAGTGGCATAGCAGGAGTGGATCACTTGGCAGCCACAATGGCAATATGTCAAGATGCATTTCAAAATAGCAACCATCATGGCCTCATAGATCAACCACTCTGGGCTATCCTCCTCCAAATAACTATAGGCTGCGTTTGTTTACAGGCACAAAACACTGAGACACGGACACAGAGACATAAAATTGTGTTTGGCAGATGAAACATGGACAGAGACATTGTGTCCAGAGACATTGAATTAGTGTATTTTGTGTCCATCCTGATAGAAAGGACACAGAAACACTAACAAGAAGTACAACTTATTTTTTATTTTTTCTTTCATTATTCTTATTACTATTTCATAATTGTAGCTTTTATTATTATATTTTTCTTCCCAAATTTTTTGAATGAAAAAAATAATAATAAATTGGACTTTTATAATTTGTTCTAGTTTATCGCCAAACAAAATACAAGAACTCTAATTTTTATGTGTCTGTTTTTTGTGTCTTGTCTTGCCCTATTCTCAGAACCAAATCCAGCCTATGATCCACACATGAAACCAACTTATGCTCACCTGAAGAAATGTCCTTCTTAGCTTTCTCTACTCTTTCTGCAACTTCCGGTATGGATGGGGCCAACAGCTGAGCAGCAACAGCAAAATCCAATGCTTCTTTGTGCCTTCCTAACTGCAACATAACATTAACATATAAATTAATTAATTCATAGATCCAAAAAGATAAGTTCTATCAACAAGAGTTGGCAAATAACGTAGGAGAAAATGTACACTCAAACCTAAAATTTCATTCAACTAAAGCTTATTGTAGCACTAGCACTATATAGTCAACCTTACCAAGCACAGAAATGACCTAATTTTCAGTGCATCAAAATTTTCAGATGCCTAATCTTTGATTACTTGTTTGCTTTTGGATTTCCTTGAAAGCCTTATAAACAGTCAGTTGAGATTGTCTAACTGAACATCAAACTAGCCTGTCAACTGAACTATTATGCTAAAAGTGAAGATTATACAACCCAGAATTACCTGTGACAATGCATCTGACATATAGTAAAGTGCTTTGTAGTCGTAGTTATCAATTTTCCTAGCAGCACAGCAGTCCCTTATGGCCATGTGAGCATCATTTTTCCACTTCCTCTAGATAAGCATCAAAGTTTTAAAACATGATAAAGAAAAAGGGAGAAGAAATTTTTTTTTTTTTTTGATATCAGTTTAGTATTTAAATTTCTATATCAATTTTATCCTTTTGACAAATAATTACTACTTTGCAGCTTCAAACGTTCTGCCAATTTGCATATCCAAGAAACAAATCAATGGTGATCTGCATTGATGCTTAGGAACTTAGATGGTAAGATTTTTATTCCTAATTCATTTATTTTCAGAATGAGAAGAAACATCCCACCCTTCATTAGCCAAGGCAGAAAAAAAAAAGCAAGATCAGCTTGGAATAACAGAATGTACATTGACAATAATTTGACAGAAAGAATCATAATAAAAAGTGTTAGACTTATAAATTCCAAACTGATGTTAACTTTAAAATATTGGACTAACAAGGATACTAAGTGAAAAATTATATAGTGGGAAGAACCTTAAGCAATAGTGCAGCTCGAATACACAGGCATTCATATTTTAGTGCAGGCCCAATAGTAAGACTGTAGCAATTCAAAACTTCATTACATGCCTCAATTCCATAATAAGGACCATCATTCAAGGTCTTTTCAGCGTATTTTATTAGTTTCCTGCAGTAGTCAATCTATAAAACCCAGTTAGTCAATGCCAAACCAGAGAATTATATCGCTAGATTCACCACAGATCGGCAACAAAAGCATAATAGTTTATAGAATAATATAAAATACAATAAAAAATCGAGAGAGAAAAAAAAGTGCATACCTTTGCAGCAACATTCTTTTTTATTGAAAATCCATTTGGGAAAACACTAGATACAGAAGGTTGCAATTCCATTCCATTAATTGTTGGAGAATATGTCATTAGTTTTGATACATCTCCTGAAGTATATTGCATGTCATTCAATCCAGCTGCATGGTACATGAATGAGTATGACTTCAATAAGTAGTGTAGTTTATATAACATGGTAATAAACAACAAACAGAATAGATGTTATTAACTTATTATATCTATATGGTTATGAATAGATCTTGTTGATCAAAAAGGAAGGTTATGAATAGATCTTGTTGACCCAAATAAAAGCTTATGAATAGATCTTTGATAACACCCAAATCCATACCATACCCGCACCTAGACAATAATGTGATTTATTGTTCATCAATGAAGACTTGATACTAAATGATGATTACAACAGTAATAACAAAGCCTTGTCCCACAGATTTGGACTGCTAAATTATTCAAGCCACAGCATAACATCCCATCATATAGATCAAACTGGATCTTGATTGTGTTCAAGATGCATATCGAAATATCCAAAATTATATATCACCATTTAGGATAATGTAATATAAAAAAAAAAGCCTTGGTTACTTATTATTGTTGCTACTATTGATGCAAGTACCCAACAATCCAATCAAACAAAATACGATAAAAATCACATCACAGTAATACTAGTGTGATATAAACAACTAAACAAGACATGGTTCAATTTAAAATGCTTTACCATGATTAACATTCATCAAGTAAACATGCTCTCCACTATAGCTAAGGAGAACCTCATCTCCATCAGGACCAAATGTAACATGAGTTAAGTGCAAGCTTGGATGTCCCTGAAAGAACCAAGACCCAATTTGAGTGCAACAATGGTTGGCTTGAAGTTCCAGTAAGAGTTACATGTGCATAATATCCTAAGGGGAAATTGTTGAGTAATAGAGACCATCGTAAGTCATAACACATGGAATTTGATATGCAGAATTAAAGGTTCACAATACAGATCACCTATTTTTTAGTAGGGCACATTAAACACTACTTAGGTTTGATTTAGACATTTTTAGGATATTATTACTACTATCAGAATTTTTTCCCACTGTAGCCATGTCAATGTTGGACATTGCTAGGAATCTTTCCCAAAACCCTCTACAAAATCAACAACACACCATTACCTCTACCATCCCTGCCATTCCACAGTCGGTGCCAAATCTACATGACCACTACCACCATAACTGCATTTGAGACTTTTGTCATGCCCAATTGCTGCCACCTCCCCACAAGATCTAAGCAAGCCCAAAACTGCAGAGGATGTTGGCTTTGCAATGGAATCCAAAGAAGTTGTTCAAGAGCATGGACTGCAGTTGGAGGCTTGGTTCAAGTGGCATATCGTATGCCCCCCAAACAGCCACATCCAGGTTCGAATCTGGCTTTAGCCAGTAATGGAAAAAGGAACCCATGTAGGGTGTATGATCAGCATGCCAAATGGCAGGTATTCAACATAATAGTACAGCCACTACCAACCCCTACAAACAGGAAGACATACCCAATGATGCAGGAATATTGCATTAATTGAACCCTTCAACATCTGAATTTCATATTCCAAACCAAAAACATATCTTTGACAGGAACCTTAAAATATATCTATATCCCCATTGAGAATTCATTTTTATGAGGAAAAAGAACTTGCAATAATTGATCAAAAGCAGATATAATAGATAAAAAAGCACAGAACTAACACGATCGGAAAGATGCATTGGACAGAAATAATTGACACAAGGTGGTGGTGACATTCTTTTCCGACAGGAGCTCAAAGGTGGTAGCATCCTCCGATCATACAAGCGAGCAAAAGCATCACTAAACAAAATAGAGAATTTAATATCAAAATGTAATATGTATTAAAAAAATTATGAAGGGAAATAAATAACATGTAGCAACATAGAATATTTACCTCCCACCAACAAGGAGCAGATGTGGTCTAGTTGAGCTGATATCACAAGATTTTAGGGCTAGAACTTGTTTAGGAGGATCAGCAAGTGACCTTTTGGCTCCACTCCGTAAGTCGAGCTGGGGTTCCGTATTAAACATGAAAAATAATAAATAAACTATGCCATGGATTCTAGCTTTTGAAAACAACATGGTTTTCCTAACAAACTTCCCAGTGAGAAATTCTAATAACTATATCATAGAAAGATTTGACCCTAACTGCTTTCGGTATGCAAGGCATGTAATTTTAAGAATATTAAGATAACCATGTGAGATCATGTCATCAAGTATGCAACTCATAAGTGCCTGCCAAAGAGCCATATGTAAATTTCAACCTATTGATCTCCCTTGATATGCCTCAGTAATAAAGGTTTCACATGTGCGCTAATGTAGGATTTATTAACAACAATAATTATTGCAACATGCGATGGTTTGAAAAGTATGCAAATATTGCTAGAGAAACAACATCTGAGTTCAAAACTGCAAGCAGGAGGAATTACAAGAAGTTAAACCACTTACTAGAACACTTCTACACTCTTGGTGCGAAGATCCTGCTGGCGGACAAGATGTTCCCTCTCGAAAATCATGCTGCCTCAAGGTCCCATCTTCACTAGCACTCCATACCACGTTAGGGTTTCCATTTTCAACCTACACAAAATGAATATATAACAATGAAGCCTTGCAGATAATAGGATGCAAATAAAATCAGATACTCCCATGTAAATTATGTTGTGAAACTATTTCAATTTAAAATTGTCTTGGTCCACATGACTCACAGCCAACTTCTTGACTCTCCTTGTGTGGCATTGGTAAAGTGCTGATGGAGCAATGGCATTTTCAGCAGATCCATTTAAGTGAGACAAATTAAATAATCGGACCTGCCAAACGGAAAAATATGTTATGATCGATGACTAAATTTGCACAAGCCACTTACAACTATTGAATGAATCATGGAATTACTTCAGCATCTCCAGCTCCAGAGACTACAATCTCATCAGAAGTTTCTGGTATAAACTTTGTACAGAAAATATTTGCAGTATGACCAGTGTCAATCGAATGTAGAAGTTTCCGATCAGCATAGTTCCAAATATTTATCTGGAAATATTACACACAATTCAGTGCCTTTTGCTACTCTAAAAGCCCATATAAAGAAAGAACTGGAATAATTTGCTCTATCACTCTCTTTTCATATATTTTAAGATTGAACTCGTCAAACAAGTCCGGTCTTTAAAATATAAGATGTAAATCGTAACTTTTATGGAATATGAACTTTATATTTTTATTGAAGAGATAAGAGTAGCTAAATATAGATAGAAAGATAAGCTAT
Source organism: Arachis duranensis (assembly GCF_000817695.3). Taxonomy (NCBI): domain Eukaryota; kingdom Viridiplantae; phylum Streptophyta; class Magnoliopsida; order Fabales; family Fabaceae; genus Arachis; species Arachis duranensis. The sequence goes on from NC_029779.3 coordinate 13,740,503, forward strand.
TGCACGAGAAGAAAGACAATTAGATTAATTATAAAATCCAAGTATTATTCTCAGTACAGTGTCCTCCCTCCCTCCTGATCAACCAGTCTACTTGTTAAGGGAAATGAAAGCATGCACAAGCACAATATGCAGAAAAGATGTTGATCATGTGGAAGGCAAAAAGCCCATTTAGCCAAGGAAGCAGAAATTCCATCTTAATTCCAAATGTAGATGAATTTTCACACGGGAGAAATATATTCATGGAACAGGCACACGCAATAGTTTTGCGGACTTGAAACCCTTAAGCTTATTTCTCTTATATTATTATAGACATAGATTCTACCACTTAGCTGCTAATATAGATTACAGTTTTTTTAAGATTAAAATTGCCATACCCGTGTATCATCTGATCCAGATATCAATAATGAGCCTCTGGAATTCCAAGCCACAGCATTGACACAGCCAAGGTGGCCCTGCTCAAATCATAGCAAGCGGATACTCAGTAAAAATATAACAATGAATGTGAGGGTACGTCACATGGCAAATGAAGCAAACAGCTAAACGCTGGAAGACAATCTATATTCCAATCATGTGTGAGAAATGGCAGCATTCTTAAGAACCTGATATCTACTTCCTACCTGGTTCAAGAAGATAACATAAAGAACAGATACACAAGAGAACATTCAAATAATTCCCAGGGTCATAATAGGCAAAAAAGGATGAATATGCTAATGCCAGTGTAGTAACAAACTCATGATACAGTACCACAGTATAGCAATGTTGTTAACTCCAAAAATAAAAAATAAAAGGAGTCACACTGCAATGCGCGAGCAATCACACAATCACTATTTAAAACCCTATATAGCAATACACTAATTTCTTTTCACTTTCTTTTACCGATATGCACATGTCACAAATTTTCCAGAATACAATAATCCTACAAGAACAGAAGAACAACACAGCTACATACTCCTTACTTTCAAATACTCAAAAAACAAAAGAAAAGAAATACAAAAGTGATCAAAGATGAACTTTCTAATTCATCATATGAAAGTGATAATATGAATATAAAGCATCTTACCAACCTCTAACTCTCTCTCCTGAGTAAGCCTGCGAATCAACGAGGAGTGTGTCTGCAAGCTATGATTAACATCCTAATCAAAAACAAGAAAACATTTCGGTAATTATTTCAAGATATTAGAAAAGTAGGATTCGCGAAGTAGTAAACCCTTCGAAAGGAAAATTATAGAAAAAGAAGAAGGATGATACTTGGCGAGAGTGAAGGTATCGGGTTTCGAGAATATGGTGGATGTTGCCATCGTGGAAAGGAACAGAGTCCATTGCAGAAGAAGAAAAAGAGCGAGTCGTCGTCGTTGTCGATCGCCGTGAATTTCATCCACAGCAGCTGAGTCGGTTACACTTGGTCTGTGGTGCAATCCTCTGCGCTCACCCCTATGTTATACACACTTCTCTTCTCTTCTCTTCTCAATTATTCCTTTTTTTTTTTTTCGTGTGTCTTAAAACTTTCTTTTTTTATTTTAAAAATTTAATTTTGATGTATATAGTTAGAGAAGACTTGCATACAGCATATCCTCATCTAAAGTGGCTAGTTAAGACCTATTATATAATTTGACATATTTAACAAAATTATTATCTAATAATTTTTATTATATTCATCGTGTAAATAGTTATAAAAAATAGAAGTGATTGTATACTATATAAAATATTTTTTAAAATAAAACATAAAAATCAAATACATATTTATGTTATTTTTTTATATAAGAAGATAATAAAGGGTTAACTAACCCTTACTATGCAGAAGCCAATACTAATCCATGGTTTTGTCACGGATTATCATTTAGTGGCCACTGGCCAGTGAATTGATCATAAAACAAGCTGTATACACTTATTTATGAGAACTGGATATGACCATTAACCATTTGAGACTTATATTAGTATTACACTATTACATAATAGATAATTACATAACGGAAAGTATGAGGAGCCAATGAAATATTTATACAATGTGTACAATGGAGGTTTATAGAGTATTAGAGATATAATTATTAGTGTTACATTTTTCCATCAGCTCAAATTTTTAGGATGAGTGGTATCATGACATGGTATTAAAGCGTTAGATCCAAAAGGTCAAAAGTTCGATCCTTGATGTTTATTATCCCTTGTACTAGGAGATGTTCATTTATAGTCCATTGTCTCCCTAGCGGGATCCATTACATAATAGATAATATAGATTAATTATTAAAATCGTCTTTAAAAAATCGTATTAATACTAAATTTATGTCATTTGTTATTAGGTGTAGTCTATAGTGGCCATAAGTTTTAGTGCCTATGGTGACTATGAATTTCACAAAATAATATTTTCAACCAAATAAAATGAAAAATTGAAGCACGTTTTAGTTTTATTAATAAATAATAACATGTTTATAAATGTAAATAAAAGAAAAAAATTAGACTATTTATCATTTTTTTGACAAAAAAATGATCTATCGTTTTCTCTCGTCGTCGGAAATGAAATCACTACCAATGCCCAAAATTTAAAAAATGATAGTATCTAAAAATACTTACATTGCATTAATTTTTTTCTCACGTTAATAATTTTTTTCTCACGTTAATAAAAAATTTAAAAAATGATAGTATCTAAAAATCATTTTATTCTGCAATAAAAATTTTGAAGTATAAAGTTACTGTTATTAATAAATTTTAATATTAGTAAAGTGAAATTTAAAATTATTAATTACAAAAAAGAAAAGTATAAGTAGATAATGAAAATATTAATGCAATGTAAGTATTTTTAGATACTATCATTTTTTAAATTTTGGGCATTGGTAGCGACTTCATTTCCGACGACGAGAAAAACGATAAATCATTTTTTTTGTCAAGAAATATGATAAATGGTCTAATTTTTTCTTTTATTTACACTCATAAACATGTCATTATTTATTAATAAAACTGAAACATGCTTCAATTTTTTATTTTATTTGGTTGAAAATATCATTTTGTAAAGTTCATAGCCACCATAGGCACCAAAACTTGTGGCCACTATAGACTACACCTTGTTATTATGTAGTAGATAGAAAAATCAATTTATGTCATTTGTTATTATGTAGTAGATAGAAAAATCAACCGATCACAATTGTATATTTTAGAAATTAATTTAAAGTATATTTTTTATAATTAAATGAATAAATAGTTAAAATGATTTCTAAAAGATCACGCGATTTTCAATTTGGTCCCATCCATCCCGAAACATTTTCAGTGAGTCACGTTAGTCCTTCTATCAACTCTCTTACTAACGCCGTTAACGAAAGTTGACATGGCATGTTAGGATCCATGTCAGCACGACTACTTTATGAAATTCGTAAAATTAATCCCTAACTAATAACCCTAATCCCATCATAGTGTATATATGTCCCCTTACGTTGAGTGCAATTATAGAGGTTTAGAGATCAATATTAGAGCTCGCCGGCATGATGGGTGGTGGAAACAGAGATCGTCGTGGATGAGTCTCCTGTCACTCAGTTTGTAGCTATGAGTCTAGCTCGTTTATGCGAAGAAAAAGAAAGAATGAAGACCTTATATGTCATTGTGGGTTGAAGATATTGATTAAGAAATCTGAAACTTCAGAAAACCAGATAGATTGTTCCATATATGTCCAAGATACGAGTGAGTTATTCTCATAAATTCCTTTATCTTCAATATTCTTACTAGTTGTGGGGATTTTCAACCGTAGGATTCCCTTAAATTCCTGTAGAAGGACAGCCATTGCAGCTTCTTCAAGTGGATTGATGAAGATTGTTACCTAGATTTTTTTTATCAATAATAAGCTTACCATTGTAATTATTTTTTAGTGAGAATACATAAAGAGTACATAGTATATAAGGTGTAATAACTCAACAAATATTTTCTAAGGGAATTTTTCATTCTCTTCAACAATGAGAAGAACTTATTTTTCTCTCTCTCTTAATCCCTTCTGGTTCATCAAACCATCAACATCACAGCTTGAACAGCTTAGGACATAAGATTTTCTTCATGGTGCGGTGAACGTAGAGAGCAACCAAGCTGTGAATCCAATTTTAAAAAAAAAGTTGTGAATTAAGATCCAATCCAATTTCGCCATTTTCTTCCTATCCCTAATTTTTCTTTCGACATTTTCTTTCCCCCATTCTTCCCTCTTCCTTCAAACTCATCCAATAGAGTTTGATGAGAGGCTATTTCGCAAGATTTTTTTTGGTGAACATAGTTGTTCTGATCAACGAGTTGGAAGGAAGAATATCTAAATCCTTATTAGTCTGTGATTCATTGATTTCTCAATTTTGGCGAACATGGTAAACATATCCTCCTATTGTAGAGGTCGTGGAGTTACACTGGCTTGCTCTCATTGTAACAAGCAAGGCCACACAGAAGATATATGCTATAAGAAGTATGGATACTCCTCTCATTTTTATCAACGGCAGCAACATAACACCACCATCAATCACGTGATTACTGAGGGGCATGGTGATATACTCAGTGACAAACAATTCCAGCTCAATTGTCTCCAAGAAAACACTGAAATATCATGATCTGAGTTCACTCCAGAGCAAAGATTTGCCTTGTTAGAGTTGATCAAAGACAAAAGTGTGCAGCAACAACCTCATAATGCAAATCAAATTTTGACTAATTTCATTCAGACTTCCACTCCAAGTAAAACCATTGCATTACATTTTAATGCGAGAATTATGAGTACTATCACTCCAAAATATGTACTATGGGTCATTGATTTTGGTGCAACAGATCATGTGACTTAAAAATTTTTGCAAGTTTTCAAAATATTGCTCCAATCAATATGATATTGCCAAATGGGACCAAAACTGTTAGCACCATCATTGGCACAATCACATTTTCTAAAAAATTTTGCTCAAAAATATTTTATACATTCCTTCTTCTGATTTTAAATTGATCTCTGTGTTAAATTTAACCTCAAACTTACATTGTCAACTGTTAATCAATTATAAGTGTTGTGAGATACAATATCGATCCACATCAAAGATGATTGGCATTGCTGAGTGTATAGAAGGGTTATATACAATGAATAGAGAACCATAACTCTATATGATGGAGAAAATGGAGATGCAGAAATCAATGCGGAAGTAGACAGCAATCATGATGAGTGGAAAGTAAACATTGCATGGAGAATGGGAAATTTGGAAGTAGAAGTGAGATTTGCAAGAATGCTAATGACCTTTATGTTCATTGGTATGAACATAAACTAGAAGATATGTCCTATTGTATTCAATTCAGCCTTTAATTGAGCAACTTGTTTTTCTAATTTTTATTCTAGCAAGATTATCCTTTAAATTATAACCTGATTAATTGAACTTAAAAGTAGTGGTTTAAGTTAACACTTTATAAAATCAGTAAACACATTACACAACTATACCCAATTACACAAGATTACAATGATATGTAGATAAATAAAATATTTTCATATATTGAAACTAAAACAGCAACATTGTTTGATCATAATTGTCTGATCGATATCCAAAAAACTAACCATATTAACTTAATCAAAGGGCTAAACCAAAAAAAGGGACTTCACATTGAAACCAACCACAATGTTTTTAATGGCAATAAGAGAGCCCTATACAAAAAATATATCACTAGCTTTAATTACATAATGTCCAGATATCAGCATCAAGTAGGTTTATCCTTCTTCCTAGGAGGTTTGAATCTTGGAGTAGGAACAAATGTCATAAAGTCTGCAAGTCTCTTGGCAGTGGCAGAGCTAGTTCCCCTCATGGTTTCAACAGAAAGAGAAGCTGTTGATGTTGCTACAGCTTGGGGGGGAGGATTTTTCTCTGGCTCTTCCCTTAACAACTTTCAGTTTTGATGGCCTTGGAGCAGTTTCCTGCATAATTTCAGCAAGAATTTCATCCAACATTCAAAAACAATTTCAATTACAAATAGAAATAACAACATATAATTTTTCCAAGTTACAAATGCAACCTTTTGAGTTTTGCGTGTGTTGTGTTGATGGTAGGGTTCTGTCTGGCTAAGCACAAGCTCTGATGGAGCGTTCTGCTTGGCTGCGAGTGATTAAGTAATTGGGACAGCAGGGTCAGCATCAGATGGAGGGGCAGCAGTAGTTAAAACTGCAAGTTGTAGCTGCATTTGCCTTGCTTGTTCCTCAATGTCTATCTATTTCTTCTTTGTACAAGTTCTCTTGTTATGACCACCTTCATCGCAGAACATGCACTTTATGGGATTGTATTTTTGCTTCATCTTTGACCTTGTGCCGGAAGGGCCCTCATTCTTGTCTTTTCTCCTCTTTGTTGTTGGCCTTCCTGATTTAAGCTTAATTGGGGGCGAAATGGGGGCTGGGGATGGTGTTTTCTCCCAAAGATCTTGTCCCTTGACCGGGTTGACATTGAAAGCATAGGTTCTTTTGTATGATTCCATCCTTAGCCATTTATGACAATACTCCTCTGGCCTCTTATCATGCTTATCTTGTATGGCTGCAATTGCATGCATGCATGGCATTCCTCCTTGACAAAAATAATTCCTTAATTGATATTGTTGACATTGTATGAGTATAACAAAATTGGGTTGGAGTATATACTGTGAGTTGCCAGAACCTACAGGTGTATGTGTGGTTACCCATTAACACTTCTGTGTGATATGGTTCATGAATCATTCTTCCCCTTATATCGGTTTTAAACTTGCCACCATGATAAAACACAAATGTCATTGGAAGTCCTTCCATCTACAGATGAATAAAGATGAAACTCAGCCTAATCCCAAAATGACAAACAACTATATAATGTACATTATCTGATTACAAGAGTTTTGACAAAAAAAAAAGTTTAACTCATTAAAATTAGCATACAAGAAAAATTAGAATTTATATTCTCTAAGAATATTACCTAAGTAATATCAAATAAATAATATCATACAAGTAAACTTATTAGCCAATGATTGTTTTTCATGTTACTTAGAACGTGAAACAATATCTTATCTCCATTTTTTTATCTCATGACAATGCTTGATCTTATTCTGTATTTGGAGTACGTATTTGGAAATTGGAAACAATTCATTATGTTTATTCTGTTTTCAAAAACGTAATCTAATGCATGTTTACCTTCATCTATCAAAGTTTGCAAACTCTAAGGAAATTCCAAAAATAACAATGCTAAACTATAACCACCTATAAATTCGAGCCTAAACAAATTAAAAATGAGTTTATTAACCACAACAAACCCATCGCCATTAACATGAAAAAAAAAACAGACACCTGCTCCATTGCAAACCAAATCACTAAGGCACAAATAACACCTGGCACAATTGAACAACATTTCATTCAGGTAAAAAACAACAGAGAATATCATCCTCCCTTTTACCATCAAAGATAGCATATAAGTGACACTGAACAATATCTTATCTCCATTTTTTTATCTCATGACAATGCTTGATCTTATTCTGGGAAGCAGACTAATACAGTTAATTGGAGAAAAATTGCATGATTTTTTATAAACATAATTTCAAAATAAAAAAATTAACATTCATAATTCAGAGTATGTATGTGGAGTACGGAATACGTATTTGGAAATTGAAAACAATTCATTCTATTTATTCTGTTTTCAAAAACGTACTCTAATGCATGTTTACCTTCATAATTCAGAGTATGTATGTGGAGTATGTATTTGGAAATTGGAAACAATTCATTCTGTTTATTCTGTTTTCAAAAACGTAATCTAATGTATGTTTTACCTTCATCGATCACAGTTTGCAAACTCTAAGGAAATTCCAAAAATAACAACATATAAATTCGATCCTAAACAAATACAAAATGAGTTTATTAACCACAACAAACCCATAGCCATTAACATGAAAAAAAATAGACACCTGCTCCATTGCAAACCAAATCACCAAGGCATAAATAACAGCTGGGCACAATTGAACAACATTTCATTCGGATAAAAAACAACAGCAAAATCTCATCCTCCCTTTTGCAATCAAAGATAGCATATATATATATATATAAGTGACAAAGAAAAATTTTTTTCATACCTTACAGTAGTGTCGAAAATACTGTTAGAGCGTGAACAATATCTTATCTCCATTTTTTTATCTCATGACAATGCTTGATCTTATTCTGGGAAGCAGATTTTTTATAAACATAATTTCAAAATCAGAAAAATTAACATTCATAATTTAGAGTATGTATGTGGAGTACATATTTGGAAATTGGAAACAATTCATTTTGTTTATTCTATTTTCAAAAATGTAATCTAATGCATGTTTACCTTCATAATTCAGAGTATGTATGTGGAGTACGTATTTGGAGTACGTATTTACGTATTTGAAAATTGAAAACAATTCATTCTATTTATTCTGTTTTCAAAAATGTAATATAATGCATGTTTACCTTCATCGATCATAATTTGCAAACTCTAACAAAATTCCAAAAATAACAACGCTAAACTATAAACCACTTATAAATTCGAGCCTAAACAAATTCAAAATGAGTTTATTAACCACAACAAACCCATCGCCATTAACATGAAAAAAACAGACACATGCTCCATTGCAAACCAAATCACTAAGACACAAATAACACCTGGACACAATTGAACAACATTTCATTCAGGTAAAAAACAACAGTAGAATCTCATCCTCCCTTTTGCAATCAAAGATAGCATATAAGTGACAAAGAAAAAAAAATTTCATACCTTACAATAGTGCCGAAAATGCTGTTACTTAGAACTTGAACAATATCTTATCTCCATTTTTTATCTCATGACAATGCTTGATCTTATTCTGGGAAGCAGACTAATACAGTTAATTTGAGAAAAATTGCATGATTTTTTATAAACATAATTTCAAAATCAGAAAAATTAACATTCATAATTCAGAGTATGTATGTGGAGTACGTATTTGGAGTACGTATTTGAAAATTAGAAACAATTCATTCTGTTTATTCTGTTTTCAAAAACGTAATCTAATGCATGTTTACCTTCATAATTCAGAGTATGTATGTTGAGTACGTATTTGGAATACGTATTTGGAAATTGGAAATAATTCATTCTGTTTATTCTGTTTTCAAAAACGTAATCTAATGCATGTTTACCTTCATCGATCACAGTTTGCAAACTCTAAGGAAATTCAAAAAATAACAACGCTAAACTATAAACCACCTATTAATTCGAGCCTAAACAAATTCAAGATGAGTTTATTAACCACAACAAACCCATCGCCATTAACATGAAAAAAACAGACACATGCTCCATTGCAAACCAAATCACTAAGGCACAAATAACACCTGGGCACAATTGAACAACATTTCATTCAGGTAAAAAACAACAATAGAATCTCATCCTCCCTTTTGCAATCAAAGATAGCATATAAGTGACAAAGAAAAAAAAATTTTCATACCTTGCAGTAGTGTCGAAAATGCTGTTACTTAGAACGTGAACAATATCTTATCTCCATTTTTTTATCTCATGACAATGCTTGATCCTAACTCCGCCTATGTTACACTTGCGGTACATAGCCGGTCCCAAGCCCGGATAAAGGAGGAGGGTTGTGTTAGGTCTTCGGCAACCAACGTAAAAATATAGCCGAACCCCCCATGACATGAATCAAAGACATTATTGCGCTAAAGCTAGGTCGTTACCCGGAAGTAACGCGCCGTATGGCTCGAGTACGGTGTCAAAGCAAGAGCCGCTGCATCGGTGCCCGGATGTAGTGTTAAATGAGCAAGGGTTCTCGCGTTTTCGTGAACGGACGAGGGTAAATAAGCTAGTTCACAAAGGAAAAGGTAAAGGTCGAAGCGACAAAAGGTTGAGATTTGGGACATGGAACATAGGCACTCTAACAGGAAAGTCCATGGAGGTGGTGGATACCATGATAAGGAGGAAGATTAACATTATGTGCCTACAAGAAACGAAATGGGTTGGTGCAAAGGCTAGGGAGTTGGATTCTTCTGGTTTCAAACTTTGGTATACAGGAAAGGTGAAGAATAGGAATGAGGTTGGAATAATTGTGGATAAGCAGTAGAAGAAGGACGTCGTGGATGTCAAGAGGGTGGGAGATCGGATCATCTCTATCAAACTTGTGGTGGAGGGAGGTGCTTTCCATGTGATTAGCGCCTATGCACCGCAAGTGGGTTCGGACGAACAACACAAGATAAGGTTTTGGGACGATCTAGAGAGTTTGGTTCAAGGCATA
>NC_029779.3:13751550-13775368 GCF_000817695.3 Arachis duranensis
AAACAACTTAGAAAATCTTTATCTACATTTTCCACTTTTCATTCAAGATGCAATGTCCATTTTCCAATAACCCCAGGCTCTTCAAACCAACACTTTTAAGTGTGTGATAAGCCCTCATATATGATATCAATCAAAAAATTTAGTGTCGCCTGGTAGTCAAGTTACTTAAGTATAAGGAATCGGCTCAACTACATAGATAAAAAAATTTTAGAAGAAACACTTACCATAAGAGCTGATGAGCTCATTTGGAAGGAAAAACATAAAGATTACCAGAAGGAACCAACAAATTATTTTCATCATCCAACCTCCGTGATGCAAACCATCACGAGGATCCTTCTGGTTCTTGACGCCAATCATTAGAACTGCTAGAATAGTGAAAAAGAGAAAGTTCCCCAAGCTAACTCGCAAAACTGCATCTGTTTCAAACCATTCTCTGCTAGGGGTATGTTTAAAGTGATTGATCCCTACAACAAGTATCAAGTACATTAGTTTTCTCATCACATAATAAGGAGTTAGAACAAGTATCAAGTACATTAGTTGGAGTTATGGAGAGAAGCTCTAGAAGTGTATGGTCTATGCATAAGCCGTAGTAAGACGGAATATATGGAATGTAAGTTCAGTCTTAGAAGGGAAAACTCCAATATAGAGGTGAAAATTGGAGAGAACATCCTATACGAAAAGTTAAAAGTTTTAAGTATCTTGGGTGCATCATACAGGATAATGGAGAGATTGAACATGATGTAAATCATAGGATCCAAGCAGGTTGGTCAAAATGGCGGAGTGCATCTGGTTTTATATGCGACAAAAAAGTGCCTTTAAAACTTAAAGGTAAATTCTATCGCACCGCTATAAGACCGGCTATGCTGTATGGTACGGAGTGTTGGGCGGCTAAAGGAGAGCACGAACATAAGCTGAGTGTGGCAGAGATGAAGATGTTGAGATGGATGAGTGGTCACACGCGATTGGATAAAATAAGGAATGAAGATATAAGGGAGAGAGTTGGAGTAGCACCCATTGTGGAAAAGATGGTTGAATCGCGTCTCAGGTGGTTTGGACATGTGAGAAGAAGACCGATAGAACATCCAGTCAGGAGGGTGGATGAGATGGAAGATGGACAAAGGGCGAAAGGCAGAGGAAGACCTAAGAAGACCATCCATGAGGTGGTCAAACGAGATCTACATGTAAACGGTCTCTCTGTAGACATGATACATGACAGAGCACAATGGCGTCGTTTGATTCATGTAGCCGACCCCACTTAGTGGGATAAGGCTTTGTTGTTGTTGTATGACAATGCTTGATCTTATTTTGGGAAGCAGATCAATATAGTTAATTAGAGAAAAATTGCATGATTTTTTATAAAGATAATTTCAAATTCAGAAAAATTAATATTCATAATTTGGAGTATGGATGTGGAGTACGAATTTGGAAACAATTCATTCTGTTTATTCTGTTTTCAAAAACGTAGTCTAATGCATGTTCAGTTTGCAAACCCTAAGAAAATTCTAAAAATAACAACCCTAAACTGTAAACCACCTACAAATTCGAGCCTAAACACATTTAAAATGAGTTTATTAACCACAACAAACCCATCGCCATCAACAGTAAAAAAACAAAGACTCCTGCTCTATTGCAAACCAAATCACTAGGGCACAAATAACACCTGGGCACAATTGAACAACATTTCATTCATGTAAAAAACAACCAGCAGAATCTCATTCTCCCTTTTGCAATTAAAGATAGCATATAAGTAACAAAGAAAAAAATTTCATACCTTACAGTAGTGCCGAAAATGCTGCCTTCCTTCCAATCTGGTTTGCAAAAAAAGAACCTAGACGAAAAAAACACAACACCCGCCGTTTAATCGCGCGTCAGAATTCAGCTTGGATTTTCTTCCACGGAGTTTTGTCGATGGGTTCAGAGAGGAACAAAGAACAGGGGGTTTCTTTGACTGGGAGTGTGTTTGAAGTAGGAGGGATTAGCATTTTGTCTTCCTTTCTATTCTATACGGTACCGTTTCGATGTCAGCCTCTCAAACAATCTAAACGGCGTCGTTTAAGTTGGTTACGTGTATCCTTAACGTGCCATGTCAGCCTCCATTGATGACGAGAGAGTTGATGAATAGACTAACGACACACTAAAAATTTTTTGGATTGATTTTGATTAAAAAAAATCTTTCAGTGACTAAATTGAAAATCTTGGAATCTTTCAAGACTATTTTGACTATTTACTCATGATTAAATTAAAAATCAATTAATTTTCTTACATATTAGTCCGATAATATGTAATTCTCAAAATGGTCCAGCACATTTCTATATTTTTTGGTATACTTATCAAGAACATTTCAATTGACTCAATACTCTCAAATTTTATTAATTAGTTTCGGGTTAATCTATGTGGGTTAATCTATATTAACACTCTTGAAATTTTAAGAGCCGTTTTTATGTTATTTGGGCATTTATTCTACAATGTGGTTATATGTAACAATAAAATTTCGCATCTAAGTTTATGTTAGTAACTAAGTCTAATCAAATAACAATTTTGCTATGTTACTGATAGTATTTTTGTCAACTTTTGTTAACTCTTGTTTATGATTGTGTTTAACGAAAGTATCTTTATAGACGTGTCTAACAAAAATATCTTTTTTATGACGGTATCTAATAAGTATCTTTATATTTATATTTTTTGAATGTGTCTCTTTATACATTTATTTAAAATATAATAATTAATTATTGTTAGCAATAAATTGACAAATAATATATTGGTACCCTATACGCACGCGTGTTTATAAGCTCCTAACAAACATTTAGCGTAAACGTTTTTTTGCTAGGTAAACGCTTTTCTCTTCAGCGTTTTTTCTGTGGATTTTCTCATTTTTCTCACATTTCTCAAATTTTTCTGCGAATTTTTTTCCTTTTTTTCTACAGATTTTGATCTGCATTGTTTTTCAATCAAAATTTGCATTTCTTTTGAAATCTAACACTGCAATCAAACTTTTATAGATTTTGTGTATTCGAAAATAATGAATGATTCAAGTTCAAATAAGTTGAATCAGAGCGAATTGAATTATTCTTCTAAATCGAATCAAGTGGATGAGATTTGGTTCGTTTCTAATTTATGTAATTTTATTCTTCAACAATTTGAATTGAATGTAATTGAATCAAATGATAATAAATAATTTCATTTTTCTTTGTAAAAATCAGTGTTGTTTTTGAATTTGAATTTGGATAGAATGCTGTAATTTTAAAATTTTTAGATGAATCTATTTGGTGGTATATGGGACATTTTTCGGTTCATTTTTATTTGTGTTTGATATTGTTAGTTCTTATGCTATACATTTTGTCTTAAATGGAATTAATTATTTGATTTCAACCAACAATGAGCTGATGAAATCTTTTTATTACAAATATGATATTCTCTACTATACATTTGGTTCATTTATTTTTATATAATGCCATCGTGCTTATAACATTCTATATCGTAAGTACAGCAAATCCTAAGTTATTAATGTGTGTTAAATGATAACAAAAGCACCATAATTACATTCCATATCCTAAGTACAGTAAATCCAAGCGAATGAAAGCAAATTAACCTCAATTAAACTAAGAAATGAACGTAAATTATTTAAAGAATAAAAAATTTAGTAATATTTAACAGCAGTATCAACTGAATCTCAGTTAATTCATAAATGAATCGAAATTAGTTCACAATTTGAACAAGCAAACAAAAGACTCAATCATCAACAAAAATATTTCATGTCCTAAGTACAACAAATCTAAGTGAACGAGACCAAATAAACCTCAATTAAACTATGTAATAAACCAAAATTACTTGATGATCGCACTACAAAAAATCATTTCAAAAGCAAATGAAAAGACTCAATAATCAACAAACATACATCCAAATCATTTTTTGATAAAAAAAAAAGTAATATAAATGACACCAGAAGTAGTACGAGTATATTTTATGACCTAATTGTACGAAATCCAGACAAAAGAGACTCAATCATTAACCAAAACATATGCAAATCTATTTTATATCTAGAAAGGTTATTAATGTGAATTAGATAATACCAAATGAGTATAGTTATCACAAAATATATATTATAAAGAGAACTACTATTTCTATTTTCTTTTTTTAACTATATCTACTATTTCGCAAGAGAGAGAAGACGAAAGAAAAAACTGTGTACCTTCAATTATCTTTTTCCTTTCTTTCCTTGAGTTTTAGCTGGGATTTTGATGGTTTGTTGAGAGATTTTAAGAGAGGTTTTAAATTTGAGAGAAAGATGGTATTTGTTCAACAAATGTTGAACGCCAAACGTCTTTGTATAAATTTTTTTGGAGACGTATATAAACGTTCTCTGAAATGAAAGTGGTTTTTTTGGGCTTGTGTCAATTTAGTTGGATTTGGATGGCAAAAATACTTAAATGTATAGATAAATAAATAAATGTAAAAAATTTACTTTCTTTTGTTGTTTTTGGGCTGGACCTTTTTTCTCATTTGGGCTACCTTATTTTTCGTTACGGATTTCAGCATTGGTGCAAGATAAATAAATGTAAAGAAAAGCGCGGGAGGCCTAATTCAAGCATCATTAGGACCACAATATTGGTCCACCAAGCCATGGCAATTGCATCTCAGGGTTGGGGGTCCCATATGTTGAGTTATCAACTTATCATGGCCCATTAACCACCACAAAACAACTCACCACCTTCATTTTTCTTCTTCCAATGTGAAGTTAATTATTTAATTTAAATTTGAAAAAACACCCTAAAAAATTTTCAATTTGAAAAAAAAAGGCCTAATTTTGATATTCTGATATTTTACATAATCTTGCAATTTAGATACTTTATATTGTTTATCAAACTTAAATTCTTGAAGAAAATAAAGTAACATTCAATTACTTAGGTCACAATCCTTTGTCATCGGCCCAAAATAGAGAAAATAAGGACATGCTTTCAATGCAGCGGAAGATCAATTGATTCAATTCATCTCAATAGAAACACTGTACAAGATTGCTTCTTTTGTTGGGACCCTCCCTACCATTCACCACTCCTCAAAGTTCAAACACACATTGCATGTTAATTCAACGCTGTGGTCCCATATAAAGCTTTTCATCAATGTACAGTGGTGTGATATGAATCATCCAAATTTCAAGAAAACCGAAACACAAAACAAATTACTTTATTATTATTATTCTCATATCATATCAATTTGACATAAATGTGTGCATGCTACGTAAATACACTGGCAAAGAGACAACACTAACACTAACACTAATTACCAAAACAAAACACATCCAAAAAACAAACCACACAACACAAGCTCAAAGATATTAACTAAAAAAAAAAAAACAATGCAACACACATATACATCCCTTAGAAGTGGCTGATGTTGCTGGATCAAGAAGTGGAATAAAAATAGTTTGTGACAATAAGTGCAAGGGGCCCCTCCTTAAAGCTCTGATGAAAGTTTCTTCCATCTGAGAAAAGGCAATAGTAACCCCCAAAGGAATAGCCATGAAAAGGATGCAAAGAAAAGAGGGTTTAAGACTGGCCCCCATCACTCTATCCTCTTTAGTACTACTTTCTCTGAGTGGAGTTCAGGCCAATCACATTCCAAGTTTCGTACTTCAGAGCTGTACTTTGCTGAGTAAACCTTACCATGGAAATTCCCTAACATGAACTCTTTGTTTTATTCAGCAGATTCTACCAACAATCAGCAATAGACAAATTCTACATAGGGCTTAAAATAAGGACATGTTCGGTTAACTGGAATCACTTGAGTCCAAGCTCTTTAGCCTTGACTTTCATGGCTTTCAAGCAGCGTATGGCATCATCCAAGAGCATAGCTGGGTCCCTGTCCTTGTCCATCCCACCAGGAATCATGCTCTTAAGAACATTCAAAAGTTCTCGTAATTTCTCCTTTCTCATCTTCTTGTTAACTGACAAGGAATCCGTTTCTTCAGATCTCCCATTGTAGCAGTTAGAACATCTCGATTCGGCATCATCTTCCATTGCAAAGGATTTGTTCTTCGACTTCAAAGAATCGGTAGTACCAATAAATTGTAAGCCATCATGATAACCATCTAATAGCTTCCTCTTCTTTGTTCTCCCAGTGGAGCTTGCAACTTCTTCAATTCCTCCAAATTTTTCGTGGTTATAAAGATTGGTCATTATACTTGGAGAATGCCCTGTACTGGTAACTTCATCGTCGTCGTCGTCATTCCCCGTAGAATAACCATCGTTGTCAGAGGAAAGCAATGCATTAATTTCTTCCGTGTCTTCATGCATCTCGCTTTCAACACCAGTTCCCAGATTCTCATCCCCTTTATCATCCACAAGTGGCCCATTCGGATGGCTCAATTCTTTTCCCAAAAGGTATTCCCTATTCAAATAGTTTGTGCCGTGCAATTTTGAATGCCAAGAAGCAAGGCACTCATTGGGACTCCCAAACTTAGAACTATAAACAACAGTTGTTTGACCACCCGTCTGATCAATAACAAGGAATTGCTTCTGAGGGGAGCCTGATTCACCATAAGGAGCAAATTTGCCCCTCAAACCTTTTACACGATCGGCGAGGAATTTTTCCTCAGCAGCAAAGTTTGGAGCAGGAGTAAACTCCTGTCGAGAGCGAGGCAAACAATAAAACCAACGATGGGGTTCATTAGAACATCCTAATGGCAAATTGGGCATTGAAGGTGACTCATAAGCTGGCATTGTTTCATTCCTTGCTATGAAATTGATGCCAGAGTTCACGGCAGTGGCAGAAATACCATTTTGCTTCCACGCATTAGGGGGAACACTAAAGGAACCCAAATTGGGCGACTGCCAACCAAATTGCATATGCGGTAACCAGGTTCCACAATCTTCTCCCATTAAATCAATAACAATCACCTAAATATTATAGAAACATATGCTATGACATCAGTAACAATTCATTGATTCAAGAAAACAGCCAGTGCTAAATGAATGATGTTGCAGAATATACCTGAAGAAAAATGACTTTGACGCAAGACCTATTGCTTATCAAAGACTTCTTTCGCGAACAAAGCAAATAACTAAAAATACTGGCTTAACCAATAACCAACCCACCAAAACGAAATAACATGAAATACTCTACGTGATTGGCTTGAGCAAATGACGGAAATATTCAGCCTGGCCAACATACAAACACAAGTTTTGATATATTTACTAACAAATCATAACAACTTAACAAGTGCACAATTGAAAACAATGAATATAGCGAAACTGTTGGTCAACGAGTGTTGATTCACATACCTGGCATTCTCTGAGAGGTTGAAAGCATGCTATAACTCTAACTATAATGGTGGAGCAACCGGCGATTCCATTCTCATGTTTCAATGCCCGAAATTTCGTATGACTTGCTGCTTGGCACACCATAATAACTAATTCCCCCTCCCCTCCCAACCCTCCTCAATTCAAAATAGAACAACCAAACAATCTTGCTTAAGACAACTAATCTGAACACCACCACTCCAGAACAAAAGGTTTATATGAACTAAACTAAATGAACACCACCAATGCAGTTACTAGTAAACAAGGTACAACTAGAACCACCTAACGAAGAAAAACCCTAACTCTAACTAATGACACCTAAAATATATTTGCTTTAGAGAAGAAAATAAGATTTTTCTATTCCTTCTGTTCTCTGTCCCTTCAGCTAATCTGACGGACATAGCAAGGAACAACAACAAAGAAATTGGACCCCATGGAAAATGATGCAGGGGAAAATTGGTTGAGAGAAAAAAGATAGTAAGGATTTTATAGAACACAAAAATTACAGGATCACTTTGCAATAGAAATTTAAAGAAATGCCTTTTCGGAATACATCAACAGAAAGACTAAGCCACCACCGCATGCTGTTTTCTGCTTAACCAATTTTATAGAAAAGCCACCGCTACTCCTTCACCAACCCAAAAACCTAATTTGTATTTAGCAACCTGCAACGAAATCTCAACATCAGAAATATCGTAATTTACACGAATTCGTAACTCCTGCTTCTGAAAACAGCAGAATCAAAGCATAAAAGCAATAAAGATTAAAACTTTTCCCTGAACTTGAACCTTCCCGATAAGATTGTTCTTGGGGTTCAACTCAATTCAAGCTATAATGCTTCGAAAACGAAATAAGATTAAATAAAATAAAATTATGCAATTTGACTTGAAATCACACCACACACAAAATCATAAAAATCCAAGGCCACGAAGCTCCAAGCCGGTAATTGTTCCCAAAATTTGAGTGTAAAAATGAGTCAACGAAATGAATAAATTCCCTTATGAAGAGTTAAACAAAGAAATGAAGAACTTACAAAGAGAAAAGAGATAGATCCAAGTTGGAACTCAATCCCAATAGACAAAAATGATGGAGGAAGAATGAGGAGACGAAGAAGCAAGCGTTAATGGGTACCGTCAAAGTAGAAACTCCAACCCACAACGATTGCTCGGGAGTTCAATTATATACACCATGCATTCACATTTGACATTTATGCCCCTCCGTTTTTTATCCAAATCAATTCCATCAAATTTTTTAAATAGAATATTTTAATTTTTTAAATTTTAAAATACATCAAATAATCTCTTTATTTATATTTTTTTTAAGTTACGACTTACGAATAAAATTTAAACCGATGACATCTAAGTACTGTATTATTTAATAAAAAAATGTTTTATATATTTTAAAATCTAAAAAATTAAAATATCTTATATTAAAAATAGGCTAATTTGATGATTACTCTTTTTACTCTTTTAAAAATATTATTTGATAGCTAATAATCCATATTATTAATTAAGAAAACAATTAACGTTTTTGGATGAGACAAATTCTCAAAGGAGACAAGAGTATGTTTGGATTAGATAATTAAAAGAGAAAAAATTATTTTGTTTATATTATATTTAAAATGTTTAATAGCCAAATAATACATTTAAATATTTCTATGAAAATTAAAATTCAAAAACATTTAATGAAAAATTTTATTCATTAAAAATAAAAGACTTTTACTTTCTTAAAAGAAAAGAAATTTTGATTCTCGTTTTTTGCTGTCTTATTTCAAAATACATTTATATGTATTGATTAAAAGTTAAAATTAATATTTTATGAATACAAATAATCTAACTATATTCTCTAAATACGAAAGTTTTATAATTAATATAAAAAGAAAAAGTTATAAATGAATTATAATGATAAAGAATGAAAAATATAATTAGGAATTATCAATTAGTTATATGTAATTAAAAAATCATTAGCTATCTAAACCTTTTATATTAAATTAGTAGAAGCATGATTGTGGAACACGAGCAAAAGTGGGGTGCGTAGGGCCCCCCGTGTGTGTGGTTCTATGATCATTATTCACGAGTTTTGTTGACCATAATACCCCTGGGTGGGTAGTTATGTTCGAACCTAACCACACAACCTGGTTAGTTTGGTTGACCACTACCTGGCCTTGTGCCCTTGTCTCCCTTTCACTCGACGAATCAAACGCAAATTAGTTACACGCATCATACTGCAATTCCAATCATAGCATCGCTCCATCTCTTTTTTTTTTTTTTCACACTTCTGTACGAGGAGTGCTACATATATAAGTTTTTTTGTCTTATAAGTCTTATAAGTTGGCACAAATTCAACAAAAAATACGCATTATACTCTCACATTTAAGAGTAAATAAACGCACGTTATTCAACAACTTCCTGTTTCCAAAGTGTGCTACTCACCATACATTATAAACGAATTTCTTGCCAAATTTGAAGATAATAGAACTTCATAAATACATTCAAACGATTACAGAAATACACCCAAAGAATTACAGAAACACACTCAAATGGTTACGGGAATTCACCCAAACGATTATAGAAATACACCCAAAGGATTACAGAAATACATCCAAAGGATTACAAAAACTACACACAAAGGATTTAAGAAATACACCAAAAATTCGTTGAAGTACACCTTATGCATAATTTAGAACGCTTTCTCTTTCTCCTCCTCATCTTCTGCTACTTCTGCTTCAAAAACGATTTCAAAGTTTGATGTCAAAAAATAATGAAAATCGAGAATAACGAAAGAAGAAAATAGAGAGAAAAGCATGCAAATGAAGAAGGAAAAAGAGAAGGCAAGAAACGAAAGAAAAGAAGAAGAAGAAGAGGAAGAAGAACGTGCAGCAAGAAGAAGAAGAAGGTGCAATGAGTAACGGTTGAAGAAGAAGAAAGAGAAGGCAAGAAACGAAAGAAAAGAAGAAGAAGAGGAGGAAGAGGAAGAAGAACGTGTAGTAATGGTTGAAGAATGAGAAAGAGAAGGCAAGAAACGAAAGAAAATAAGAAGAAGAAAAAGAAGAGGAAGAGGAAGAAGAACATGCGCAAAAAGAAGAAGAAGGTGCACTTGTAAAGACTTGTATAAAAAAACGCTTGTATGTGGAGAATTTCTCGTCAAGAAATTAATAAAGTGACTAATTTAATAGTTCAATAATCTAATTAAAATTTAACTGTGGTTAAAATAATTTAATTAAATATAAAATAAAATTATTAAAAAATTAAAATATTTAAATTCAATAATTTATAAGTTAATAAAATTTAAAAATTTACAATTTCATATAATAAATTGTTCATAAGTTATAATTAAAAGTTTATAAACAACTTCAAACATCAAAATTTATAATTAAAGAAAATTAAAATACACATAAATGACAAACGTTGTTCTATCACAAAAAAATAACATTAGCGAATAATTTTTCAACTAAATAAAAAAACTGTTATCACAAATCATAATCATCATTAAGTGTTCTAATATATTCAACAAAAATAGATAATCAGAAGGTACAATTTTCAGAAATACCACCAAAAAATTGTATTTGAGGACTTAATTATAATATTAGATATCAAAATTTAATAAAGTACCATCAACCGTGAACAAAATTATTTCAAAAAAATTAACAAATATTTTAGAATTATTAAAATTAAAATTTAACAAAGTAATGAAACACCATCAATAAAATTATTCCAGAATCATTGAAATTAATCATTAACAGAAATATTTCGATTTAATAAAAATTAATAAAACAAAAAAATAACAAAAGAAGAAGCAATAATTCCACAAAATTATTCTTTTCAGCGACCAGGATTCAGAATAAAAAATACAACAACTCATACTTATTATAATTAACAAAATAAAAAAAACATAAACTGAAGAAACGGTGCTTACCAGCTGGGAGGGAGGAAGGGAGGTGACAACAAATAATTGATGGCGACGGAGAAAGACATTTGCACTTCGTAGTGAGTAGAGAGAGAGAGAGAAAGGGGGCTTGAAGACAGAGAGAGAAGTAGGGCTTGACAACAAGGATAAAGACAATGAATTCAGGGGATGAGGACAGGACCGAACAATCGTTCACGATGGTGATATCAACAACTTCAAGCAGACCTTCTGGCAACGTCGAGGAGAAGATGATATAGGAAAAGAGGGCCGAGCAGGCTTTCAAGAGACGACGATAACAACTGCTATTTGTTATTGTCGGCGACAATAATGGTGGGTGCTGATGAAATAAACTTTGAAGTGTGGGGTTGCTGATAGAATTTAAGATTGGATTTCATTTGTAAGAGAGAATGAGGGAGTTTTATTATGTTTTTTTAGTAACGAATCGAAAACCCTAAAAAAATTGAACCAGTTCAAGTAGTTCATCGGTTAATTTTCGATTCAGCCAATTCTTTCAACGATTTTATGTTAGACAATTTTTCACGTCAATTAAATTGATCAGTCCAATCCAATTTTCAGAATCTTAATTGCATGATATTTAAGAATTTGTTATTGATCAACAAATTATTATATGTACAAAATAATATAAACATCCACTATTTATTTAAACAAATTAGTAAATTAACTACTAAAACAACACAATTTTCTTATAACCCCGCTCCATGACCATATACACCATGTGTGATTGTGTGGATTGGACTTTGTCCACAAAATCTTTCTATACTTGTTAAGATTGCATGATACATCACATGGCCACCGTCACTTTAATTCGTATATATTTATATCATGTTAATTCTCTTCAATCAATTACTTCAGATATAGAAATCTATTTCATTGTGTATATTTGATTTTTTTTTTTGAACAAAAAAAATTCAACATACTAAAGTTGAGCGACACAAAGAATCAAGTCACAAAGAAAAAGATAAAAACAAAAACGATTAATTCATTGTCATTTCTAGCATTACCATTAACGACCACATGGATCAGCACTAATCCACTCTTTGAAACTCAACACCGACCTCAATTTGATGTCCTCAACACTACCTTCTTTATTCTTAAACATTCTCGCATTTTGTTCCATCCAAATATTCCAAATTACTGCACAGAATCTAACCACCCGTTTATTCTGGTCAACTGTTCTGCCAGTTTCTCCTGTCAAACTCTCAAACAGTTTCTTAATCGTGCCCAGAACAACCCAAACTCTATCAAAAAATGTCAGCCAAGCACACCACACCTGCCAAGTAAACCCACGGTAGAAAAATAAATGTTGAACACATTCTACATCATTTTTTACATAAAACACATGTATTATCACTCAGATGAATGACACCTAATATACTCGATCTTTCTTTGGTATTTATCCTTCCCACTAAAACAAACCATACAAAAAGCTCAATTATTGATGGAACCAAGCCTCTCCAACAAACAATAACAACAACAACAAAGCCTTGTTCTACTAGGTGGGATCGGCTACATGAATCAAATGACGTCATTGAGTTCTGTCATATATCATGTCTACAGAGATACTGTTTACATGTAGATCTCGTTTGACCACCTCATAGATGATTTTCATAAGTCTTTCTCTGCTTTTCACCCTTTGTCCATCTTCCATTTCATCTATCCTCCTGGCTGAATATTCTGTCAGTCTTCTTCTCACATGTCCAAACAACTTGAAGTACAATTCTATAATCTTTTTCACAATAGGTGCTACTCCAATATACACCAAATATAATTCCTCTTTTGCAAATTGATAACCAAATCAAATCATAGAAAGGTGAAAATGGAGAGTACCATCACTATAGAAAATGCAAAGAATATTTTTGTAAGAACATGGTAGTGGAGGCATTACCATGATGATTGAAGACCATGATAATAACATCCAAAAAGAAATTCAAGAAAGAAACAAGAAGAATGATATACGGTATCCAATGTTCAAATCAATCAATAGTAATTTTTAAGTTGACCGTTCAAACCTGGAATTATACATATTTAATAAGGACCCACGCACCATTCAATTGCATTCGCACAAATTGCACATTCAAGAATACTATACGCAT
The DNA here is from genome assembly GCF_000817695.3 of Arachis duranensis. NCBI lineage: Eukaryota > Viridiplantae > Streptophyta > Magnoliopsida > Fabales > Fabaceae > Arachis > Arachis duranensis. The sequence goes on from NC_029779.3 coordinate 13,764,866, forward strand.
TATTTTTTCAAAATAGAAATAATTAATAAAATGACAAAATATATAATTTTATTTTTGTATTATAAAAATATATAAGAATGATATAAATACTATTTTTTTATATATAGGTGTCAAAAATATTTTGTATGCACGTGTTATATATAAAATAAAGTATCGAAAGTATATAAAATGTATCAAATCTCCTATTTTAATGGTAAAGAAAAATGTGTATCAATTTACTACACAAGATAGAATAAAATCACATATACAAATTAAAATTTAGTTATTAATTAATTAATACGTATAAAAATATATATATATATATTGGCATATGACTGATAAAAACAATAGTATCTATTAATACACACTAGTATACGTTTTTTAATTTAAATGAATATTAAAAAATTATTTTTTAAAATATGTATGAATTTAAAATAATACAAAAATAAGCATGATCCATTTCGCATGGGCGGTGCGTGAAATGAATTTTAACTCCATTTCTCATAGAACTCCCGTAAAATGACACTTTTGATGCAGCCTTCACAAATTGGACCAACTCAAATTTGTCGAGAAATAAAAGCAACTTTGGACAATAATAATAATACAGAAAAGTTCTGCATACAAGTTCATTAACCAATAAACCCTCAAAACGCGCTGCAACCCTACGTCCAATACACGCGCTATATAACTACCAAATTCAAAATATTTGTTTCCTTTCTTCGTTATTCTTCTCGTTCTTCTTCTTCTTCTGGTTCTTCTTCTTCTCGTTCTTCTCTCCTTATTTCTAGATTTGTTTCGTTCTTCGTTCTTCTTCTCGTTTTCCTTCTTCTTCTCGTTCTTCTCTCTTTTAACTCCAGCTTCGTTTTCTATCGATTTTTGTTTACTGAAATCAAAGTTTGGATTCGTTTTGAAGATAATGGTTGATTCAACGTCAGATTCTCAGCTAAATCAGGGCGAAGTGGATTATGAATTTGAATCTAACGAAGTTCCTGAGGTTTGATTTACATACGTTTACTCTGAATTTTGTTGTAATAATTTGTATAGCATTGTGTAGCTGAATAATTTGTGAACATTGACTGTGAGACTAACGCGTCAACATAAATCTGTGGATTGAATGTAATGTATTAGTTTTGATTGATTTTCTGGAATTCATAGCAGACGCTCGGGTGTAGATCAGAACTTTTTTGGGTGTATTTGTTTCGGTAGTGTGGGTGTATTTACATTTATGGCTGTTTTTGTTATTTTAGCTGAGTTGTTGTCGTTCAGGTGTATTATATCAGACATGATTGGGTGTGTTTTTAGTTTTTTGTGACGGTGTATTCTGCAGCATGTTTGTTTACAACTTATGGCTTTTATTGTCATTTTAGTTGAGTTGGTGCCGTACGGGTGTATTATATTTGCAATAGTTGGGTGTATTTATAGTTTTTGACATGGTGTATTCTGCATCCTCTCTCTATTGTTGATGACCATTTTGTTTCGAAGGTTGGAATGACCTTTACCACCCTTGAAGATGCTGGAAAATTTTACAGGAACTACGCCAAGGTTGCAGGTTTTTCTACAAGAGTTCGGAGCACAAATAGGAAGGAAAATGAGATTAAGAATCAATTGATTACATGTAGCAGAGAGGAAAAATGAAAATCTAAAATATCTTCGATCGAGAAGACGAATTCGATAGCCGGTTTAAACTGTCCTGCAAGAATTTATATACACACATTGAAGGATGCCGGTGCTTGGATCATTTCAAAGGTTGTGCTGGATCATTCACACCCCTACTGTCCAAGTAAAGCAGAGATGCTCAAACAGCACAGGGAACTAAGCATGTCCATTCGTCGTACAATAGAGAATAACGAGGAAGCCGACATCAGACCAAGCAAAACCTACCAATCATTTGTTGCGGCTGTCGGGGGTCACCGCGAGTTAAATTTTATCGAAAAGGACGTGAGGAATTACATTACCAGGGAAGTACGGAATGTTTCCAAACAAGAAGATGCAAAGGAATTTGGGAAATATTTGTTAAGAATGAAAGAGAAGAATCATAATTTCTTTTTTGAGCTTGAACTCGAGGAGGATCAATCGATTAAGCTGGCTTTTTGGGCCGATGCAAGAAGTAGAGCTGCCTTTGAGTATTTCGGAGACGTCATTTCATTTGACACCACCTACAATACAAACAGGTAACGAACTGCCCCTGTTTATGATGCTAAATTAATGTATTTTTATGAATCCGCAGCAGAGGTGTATATTGGCTGTTTTTTGGGTGTTATTCGAAGCATTTGTTGGGGTGTACCTAATGATTTTGCATTCTGGACCATGGTAATTCGTTTCAGGTATAATTTGGTCTGTGGTTCTTTTGTCGGGGTGAATCACCACGGTCAGTCAACACTTCTCGGATGCTCTTTGATGAAAAACGAAGAAATTGAATCATTCAAATGGTTATTTCAATGCTGGCTTCGTTGCATGGGAGGAAACGCTCCGAAAGGGTTTCTCACCGATCAATGCGCATCAATGAAAAGGGCTTTAGAGGCCTGTATGCCAACAACAATTCACCGTTGGTGTATTTGGCACATCATGAAGAAGATTCCAAGCAAATTAAATGGGTACAAGGGACATGCAGATATTGAACAAGAAATGAGTCAAGTTGTTTGGAACTCTCATAGCAAAGACTCATTCGATAGGAATTGGAATGATTTTCTGCTGAATTTTGGTCTTGTGGACAACAAGTGGCTTTTAGGTAATGTTTGTTTAAAATCTGCAATAGAGGTGTAAATTGCATGTTTTTTCGGGTGTATTTATAGTCTGTGTTTGGGTGTATTCTGCAGATCTGTATGAATACCGTCATATATGGGTTCCTATCTATCTGGATCACCACTTCTGAGCAGGGATGAGAAGCACACAAAGGAGCGAGAGCATGCATTCATTTTTTAACAAGTTTATCACCCGGAACAGCTCGCTTATTCAGTTCGTCAAATAATACGATAATTGCCTCGGAAGCAGGGAGCAAGCAGAGAGAGAATAAGTTGCTGCAGATTTTCATATGGTCATACTGTGTACAACCAAATCCTCCATTGAAGCTCAGTTTCAAGATGTGTACAGTCATCAAAAGTTTAGGAAAGTCCAAGCGCAATTCAGAGAAAAGGCGAATTGCATCACCAGATTAACGAATTCTGCTCTAGGCTATTCAGTATACGAAGTCGGAGAACAAGTTTTCAGCTCAATATTCAACAAGTTTGTGGTTACTTACGACTCAGTTGCAGCCGAGGTAAAATGCCAATGCTTATTATTCGAGTCGAGAGGGATACTGTGTCGTCATGCACTAAGCGTGTTAAGCTTTGAACAAGTAAGCCAAGTGTCACCTAGATATATACTGGAACGATGGAGCAAGAAGGTAAAGAAGTGACACACATCAAGAGCAGCCACGACGAGCCACTGATGGAGCCAAGAAGCAAGAGGTTTGACCAATTGGTTTTTTGTTCGCAAAATATTTGTGAATTTGCATCCGAATCGGAGGAGTTGATTGCAATTCTGCACCGTGTGTACGATAACGTCATGGCTGAGATGGAATCATTAAAAGCCAAAAGGAAGGGGACATCTTCTTTATCCCACGAAGATGCCAACTTGGAATCCGTTAACGAGCTTCAAAGCCCGCCAAGGATCCGAACAAGAGGACGTCCAAAAAATAGGCTAGGTTCAAAGTTGGACAAACAGATTGCAAATGTCACAAAAAAGAAGAAAACAAAAGTTTTAAGCGAGGTAAAAGTAATGTTCTTTAAATTTGTGGTGATTGAGTTTATTTTTCTCGTTAATAGTTTAGCTAATATGTGAGTGTTATATTCAGATAAACCTGTTTGATGTTGCATCAGTGGTGCATTCAAATTCCAGCCAATATCAAGGACATGTTATGAATTATCAGTTTAGGGTACCAGCAGCAGGGGATAACTCTTTGGGTGTATAGTTTTACAGAATATGGGTGTAAAAGTACTATTCTCTTGGGTGTATTTTTGTGAATTCACATTTTACATTTTAAATGTTTAGGGTTCAGGGTTTTAGTCTCAAAGCATCATAGGGGGATAGATTTCAGGGTGTATATTCAACTTTATTTGGGTTTAAAAAATTGCAGGTTATGGGTGTATATTTGATTTGATGTTTTTCTTCATATTTTAGTACCTGTAATTCATACATTTTGAATACAGACAGTTTAACAGCACAGACAGTTTGGGTGTATATTTTAAGCAATCTTGGGTGTATATTAAACTCCCGTTGGGTGTAAAATTTATAATATGTGTTTAGATCTGCCTTGATATTTTCCTTCATATTTAACCACCTGTAATTCAACTTTTGAATACAGCACAGACAGTTTAACAGCACATATAGTTTAACTATGGAAAAAAATTTCATTGAATAGAAGTTGTTTATAAATGACAATTTTTTACAGCATTTGTTCAATTTACAAACTAGCTAGCAGTTGGATTACTCATTTTCTATATCAGTAGAATTTATCTGACAAAACAGTCTCAATAATACGGAGGATGGCTTCGACAGTCTTATTGCATTACTCGCTCTAATTGCTTCATCTCTCTCTTTACTCATTTCATTGAATAGTATCCGCGAAGCATACTCCACTCTATAGTGGTCCACCTCCTCCTACAATTAAAAAGTATATTTTGTTTAAACAGCAATATTAATTCAGTAAAGTAATACAGAGTTATATAGTTCTAAAGACAGTTACCTGTTTCCAATTATCACATTCATACTTCCCCCCTTTTAATGTTTTCTGGCTCAATTAACTCAAGCCACTTCATAACGTAGATAGCGCAGTCATATCTGAAAATGAAGAAAATAAATTACAAATCTCATTTAGGAGATTTTAATGTTCAGAGTCACAAATTTATACGTTGATTTTTGGCCTGATATATTAACGTATGATGCTTTAATTTCCTTCTCCTTCTCGCCTTTCTTCAGAGGTTCCCCGCCGGCATATGCTCTCATTCTTGAAATTACATATCCCTTAAATACCAAAACAAATCAGTAATACACCCGAATGAAATACACCCAAATGAATGCAAACAATCGTTATTTAGAACATACTAAAGATATAAAATACACCCAAATGAATGCACTAGATACAACCAACTGAATAAACAATATACACCCAACATGATCAAAAAAACACACCCAAATTGTTCCACAAAATACACCCAAAGGAGAACACAGAGCCAACTTATAGTGAATTTATTAAGCTGCTTTCTCTTATCGCTTGGAGCTTTCTTGTGTAGCGGGTCAAGTATATGAAATCTCCGCTTTCTTGTATCAATCACCCATAACCACCAATGGTCCGAGTAGCAAACAGGTGCAAAAATCTGAAGGATTGCCATATTTCAACAGTGTGTTATTTTATTTGGCATATAAGTAAAGAACGGTACTAACAAATTTTACAAATGAAAACTTACATATGGATGCGAAGTTAATTTTTTTGCATCTATGAAGGGAATAAAACTTGGGTAGTCTTCCACCCTGAATTCTTTATTGGTTTTAGGTGATATGAATTCCCCGTTTGGGTGCTTCGAAATGGCCATTTTCTGCAACAATTGTGAAACAACAAATATAATACTGAAAATACACCCAAGTGAATACTATAAATGACTACACAATTTACACCCAATTGAACTTAAAAAATACACCCAAATGAATACAGAAAATACACCCAAAATGCGTAGAAGTAATATTTACCACAATATCGGGGGAGAGACAGTATACTTGTTCTTGAAACCTTTTATCATTTGTCTGGTTGAGGATGAGGCACATGGCAGATACAATCTAGAAATATATGCCGAAATCAATTTATATTAATAAACATTGCAGTAAACTTTGGTGTAAAAATATTAATGTTATTCTAATATTACCTCAGCTTCTATATAAGTTGCTGCCTGGAGTGATGCAATGTGCATTTTTGTCAAAATGTATTTATCTTGGGCCATTAGAGTGCACATGTTCTCATACTCGTTAGTTGTGTCATCCGCGTATGTCTTCACTCGCGTCCCCCAGATGTAGCACTTCTGTTTTATATCATCCGTATTCTGATTTATTCCCGCAGGAGTTTCAAACTTCCCAGAACTTTCTCCCCCAGTCTCCCTTTGAATTTGTGGACTTTTACTTTCTTCTTTCGCTGCACTTCTTGCTATTTTTTCTACCAAATTCTCTAATTGTTCTAGCAAATTTGCAGCTTATGGAGATTTTGCCCTTTCTGCCTCCTGCGTTGACGCTCCCTCCTGCGTTGATGCTTCTTCTTGGCTTGAATCAGTGAGGCCAAGGCTGAATGATGGCATCTGATCTGTTCTAGGAACATACGATGTTGTCCGTGCCATCATCAATAGGGCAACAGCGTCTTCTGCGGCTGGATAACTGCGTCATCATGTATAACGTATTATAAGAATAAGAATATACGGATGATAAGCAAAGATTGATTTCAGTCTGATGAACTTACATTTTAGTTGGAGCTGGGGGAAGCGTGGGTGTGCTTTCTTCAAGTTGTTGGGGGGGTTCAGGAATGCTGCACAGTTACACACAAATTAATCATGGCGTAAAAAAACTATTCAGGAACAATATACACCCAAACTGTTACCAAATATAGACCCGAACTGTAACCCAATATTCACCCAAACTCTAAACAAATAATACTATTTCTTACATTTTTGTAGTTTCTTCAATTTGTAGCAGAGGGGTTGGTTCAAAATCTATCTCAGGTGTTTCTTCAAATTCCGGCACAGTGGTTGTTTGGGACACTAGCACAAAAACTTGAATCAGAACTCTAAACAAGAAGAAAAATGAAAGGTTAACAACGCCTTTGAAAATAATAAGGTTATAAGGTTGAAATATTCTTGAAAAACTCACATTGCAAGTGCTTCCAACGGTGTCTGTTCCCTCACAACCATCACATTCGAATCAGCCGGCTCACTGGCTGACTGTTGAACCGGACTCAACCTAAAATACACCCAAAGAAAGTCAATAAATACACCCGAATAATTCAAAAAGAAGACAGGCTTTGTTTTTTGAGAACTTACATACTTGCAATTTTTGCTTTTTTTTCTCAAATAAAATAATAAAGGGCTTTTTTTTCTAAAAAAATATATAGAGAATTAGAAGTAGAAGGTAATAGAAGAACAAAAGTAACGGTTATTTGAAAGAGAAATTACATGCTCTCTGCCGGTTTGTTTATACTACTTTGTTCTGTGCATCCTTGAGAGGAAGGATCATCACTTCCCAAGTTTACATCCGGTATTCTAAATAGATTTCATGTTATTCAGACAAAATATGATACAGGTATAAAATAGACCCAAATGAATGCACAAGATACAACCAACTGAATGGACAATATACACCCAACACAACAAACGAAATACACCCAATTTAATAAATAACATACACCCAACTTGATCAACAAAATACAGCCAAATCATGATAACAAGATTTTATTAAATAAAGCTTCTTACGTTTCAGAGGAGACATAGCGACCTTCTGTCGATCGCAGGTCAGCTTCGTTCTGCCTGCAAAACAAGAAACAATTATTAGCGAAGAAAACACATTAAAATCTGAAATATACGCCCCAACAAGACATACCCTTCTGCAGCAAATTTTTCATTGATTTTCCTTAACAATTCATCTAGATCTTCACTTCCTATTTCATATCTCTCACTATATTCATAAAAGAAGATGTTAACAAAAATAATTATGATGATAGACAGTAATATATCTTATGAGGTACTGTACCCATCATAGTATTGATCTTCTTTAGGAGATGAATGCTCAACAACAATCTTTTTCTTTTTAGATTGTGTTCTGGGTGGAAAAATCAAGTATGAATCAGAAATAAAAAATTAATTTTATCACAGAATATTATCCAAAGAAGTGCTTACTTTTTTGGTGTTCTTTGTGTCTTTTTCTTTTTCTTTTGCTTCTCCACCGGTGATGATTCTTCGCTTCTATAAGTTAATAAGAGACACTTCAGTTAATACACGAAATCTTTATAATGAGGCCAAAAGAAAGGAGTAATAATTTCAGAACATTACTCATCAGTTGATTCAGATTCTGAATCCTCTTGACTCTTTTTTCTTTTTTTGGAGTCCATTCTGGAAGGCAAACAATCATTATTTAGAACATACTAAAGATATAAAATACACCCAAATGAATCCACAAGATACAACCAACTGAATCGACAATATACACCCAACTTAATAAACAACATACACCCAACTTGATAAACAAAATACACCCAAATGGTACTTACTTTTTTCCTTTTTTGCTGGGTTGTTTTTTTGGTGAATCCTCTGAGTCTTCTTGAGTCTCAGACTCAGAGGCAGAACTATCAATGCCAGTTGTTTCTGTCTCCAAAGACGATGTTGAACTCGCCTTCCTTTTTTTATTTTTTTTATTTCTAGTTTTTTTCTTTTTTCTCTATTTTTTTCGTTTTCTCTCTTGTTTCTGCCATCTTTACAATGCCCTAAAACATTAGATATTTTAGTTAGCAGCATTCAGGTAAATAAAATACACCCAACATATAATGTTCACTTACCAAAATTTTCTCTATTTCTGCACTCATTCTTTCGACAACCTCCTCCTTACTCCAATTGGCAATCCAGGATTTTGGCGGTCTTTCAGCCCTTTTCTTGCCTTTATTTTTAGAAAGATGAAAGTAAATTATCATCAGGGCAAAGAGGCAGCCATCAATTGCCTTCTTCTTTTTCACCTTGTAGTCGGTTATGCCCTTGACGATAAAGGTCAAAACATGCCCCCCTAGTTTCGCTCCGTTATGCTGTCCATCTCAAAAATTGAGGCCAGGTGCACAGGCGAGATTTTGTTTATTGTCGTTGGTAAAAGGAACGTCATTTGTATATAGAGGATGAAAATCCTCTTGAACATTAGGCGTTCCTCTTCGTTACCAACGCCAATATCCATCATCTCATCTGTAAGACTTTTGAGGGTCTTACCCTGGAATCTTCTAAAAATTACTTTGTCATCCTCAGAAAGTTTCTTATAATCGACTTTCTGAGGAAATAGATCTCCTACAAAAAGGAAAACAACAAAGTATCAAAGTCGATTCAAATACACCCAAGCATCAACTTAAATACACCCAAGCATCAGTTAATATACACCTATAGTTTTTAGCGAGTTACCAGTTGCAGTGATGCCAAGCGCATCACCTATTTTTCTTGGTGTTATTTTAAAAGAACCGTATCCCGTTTCCAGTATGTTCTCCCCTAGTTTGAAGTTGTTAGTCAGCTCCCTTAACACTTGGTGATACACCTTTAGTGGTGGAATGTGCATCAAGCCACCGAATCCCAAATTCCTCACAATTGTTTTCTTTTCCTCACTCATGTTTCTGAATTTATCACTTAAGAGATGTGTCGCACACTTAAGGTCTTTTGTTTGCTGTAAACAAAAATAAAATTATAGTCAGATATAATTCTATTATATAAAACTGATTTCATGTAAGACATATATTTGTTCTTACATTTCTTCCAGGTTGGTTTCTCGCTGCCATTTTCTCTGAAATGAAAAATACACCCAAAGATATCAGTAAGATACACCCATATATGAGTCAGATACACCCATTGATAACAGTAAGATACACCCATATAAATGATTCAGATACACCCACATATATCAGTCAGATACACCCATAGATATGAATCAGATACAACCATATATATCAGTCAGGTGTCACTCAAACATGCATCAATATCAAGCAACATTACAAGATTAACCAATATACACCCAACAAATTACTCCATATACACCCATAGATATGATTCAGATACACCCATATATATCAGTTCAGAATTATACACCCAACATTTTATGCCATATACACCCAACAAATTACTGTATATATACCCACCAAACTACGAATATACCCCCAAAAATCAGTTACCAGAAGAACTAGAACAACAAGAACAGTAACACCTACAATAACGAAGAAGATCAATGTAACATAGAAGCAAGAATAACAGTAAAACCTAGAACATTAAAAACTGTAAAATGAGACGTAGAGCAAAAAGAACAGTAAAAACTAGAAGAACGTAGAAGAACAGTAAAACCTAGTTCGAAATCTGGAAAATAAACAGGAATGGTAATGTAACGTACCTTGAGTATTATAGCTTTGTTTACTCTAGAGATTCTTGATCGAGAGTTTTATGGTGTGTTGATGGAGTTTTCGAATGTTAGCGACGAGTTGTATATCTTGAGTTTCGAATGTTGCTCGAAAATGGAAGGGTTGCGTTTTCTCTGAATGGCTTTGAGAAGTGGAAGAAGTGGAAGAGTCTTCCATTAAGGGGCGGTTTACGCGAAGAGAAGCGTAACCGTTTGAGTGGGAGCGCATGATGTTACGCTCCATTCAATATCTTTACTGCGCGTGTGGAATGTTTGTGGGCTGGGGCTTGTAACACTTGTAAGACCTTATTGCTTATATGTGTAGCATGCCCGATAATAATAATAATAATAATAATAATAATAATAATAATAATAATAATAATA
>NC_029779.3:13775859-13779431 GCF_000817695.3 Arachis duranensis
AAATTGAAAGCTTCTGGGACAAAATTGAAATAAAATAAAACTTAGAGGTATTTTTAAAACTTTTGCCAAACTTTAGGGACAAAAAGTATACTTTACTAAAAATATTATTCAAACACCACATATTCTTGACATCTTATAAAAATAGTTTGTTATTAATTATTTATATATTTAATTTTTTTAATTAATAAAACAAAAAAATTATATTTAATTGTTTAAAAAATATTGATGTCAAAATAGCATTTATAATACTGTCATTTTTATGGTGTAGAAAGAGAGAATATATATTTTGGGAGAGTTAATTTTTTTTACGAATAAAAATTGTAATAAGAAACTTTGCTTTTTGTTATAAAGAAAAATTAAAAATAAATTTAATTTTAATGTAGTGTTAATATAAAATAATTTTATATTTATATCTAATGACGTAATACTACATTAACAAAAATAATTACTTTTTATAGACGGTGTTTATTGTCATCCGAAAGACCAAATATAATTACACGACTGTGTAAAACACATTTTACATGGTCAATACATCAAAATTAAACTCACTAAAAATATGTACACCCAAAATTTGTATAACATCAGACATATTTTTTTTTGTGACTCATAACACTAGACATATAAGAAAACATAGTAGACACCAAAAAAAATATAAGAAAACATAGTTATTTTTCAGTATTATGTAGACGATATCTTGTTATTTTGTTTGCATTAAAATATCTATTTACAATTGTTTATAAAAAATAATTAAAAGAAAATTTCAAATACTAAAAAAAGAAAAATCTTTTAATAATTAATATTTCAAAAAAAATATCTAAAAATATTAAATACTTCAAGTTATTATTGAAATATTTTAGATGCAACCTATTATTTATAATTAAATTATTAATTTTTTACAATGAATATTACAATAAATAAACTATGTTATTGAGTAAATATTTAATATTTATTATTTTATTAAACGAAAAAAGTACGTCGTCTGAACAGATTTAACAAAATTATATGATTAGTTTCTCTTTAAGAGTATAGAAGTGTGTTAAAGAAAGATAATAATTTTTTTAATATATATTATATATTTATTAATTTAATTTAAAATAAATATTAACAAATTTTTGTGTGTAAAAATTAATTTTTCAGATGATATTTATTATGTAAATAATTAATTGAATTTTCTTTTTCAAGTAATATGAATTGGAAGAAAAATAATTAATTGATTTTTTTTATTAATTTTTCATCTAAGTTAATAATTTTTCTTTCAACTCATGTTACTTGAAAAAGAAAATTTAATTAATTATTTTTCATGTTGTTAATTTAAAAGTATGATGTATTTTTATTTAATTGGTGATTGTTCATATTATTCAAAATGATCATTATTTACTTAGCACTATTTTAATAATAATAATAATAATAATATTATTATTATTATTATTATTATTGTTATTATTGTTATTACATATTATTGTTGTTGTTTTTGTTATTATTATAAATATAACGGTATTATTATTATTATGACAATATTATTTTTAGCTTTGTTGTTATCATTATTATTTTAGTTATTATTAATAATATTATTATTATTATAAGCTGGCTAAAATTGTTCTTATTTTCCGGAAGCCGTGTCTCAGTTGGTCCAATTCGTAGGGGCCACACCAAAAGTGTCATATTACGCGCACTAATCCCGTGCAAAATGGACTCTGGCGTATTTTGACACAACTTTAAATTTATACGTATTTAAAAAAAAGTAATATTTATTTAAATGAAAAAAACCACTAGTATATATAAAATAGAGTGGATACTCAATCTGACTCTAGATAATTATTTAAAAATAACAACGAGATCCTTAATAAAAAATTAAAAATATATTTCTTTTGGTTTCTGATTTTATTTTTATGGAACTGATTAATTCTGTGCTAAAAAAATAAAACAATGACTTTTTTTTATATAAGAGTTAATCAATCACATAAAAATAAAATTAGGGGCCGAAAAGGATATTTTTTTTTTGTTAAATACCTCGTTGTTTTTCGAGGTAATTGTTATGGGCCATTTAAAAGTTTTTTCTACAAAATACATGTGGTTAATGAGTTATAACTCAAATGATATAGTCATTTTATACTCATCTATATATAAAACACATGTGATATTTATTAATTAATTAAATATTAACTATATGGATGGTCTTACTTTAGGGATTTGGGGTAAGAAAGCCGAGGCTCAATAATGAATAGGGATCGGCCCCCTCTAGAGCACAATATTACTTTACATTGATGTGATATATGAGGATATGTGCCTAATATAATAAGCCATCAAAAGATTTTTCTTAATAAAATAAATTACTTAATTATTTACTAGGCTTTTCAATATATATCAAATACATTAAGAAAATGTTGAAAAAAAAACTTTTTAACAAAACTGTAATAAAGTCTTAAATTAAAAAAGTTGATGATCTTTCTTTAAATAATTAAAAGTTTTCTTAAAATTTGCATAATTTTTTTTTTTTACAATCAATGCAAACATTTATGAAGAAAAAAGGCACAATTTTTTTTATAAAAGTACAAATTTTTTGTATAAATAATAGAATATAAAAAATGTGTTGAGCAGAAAAGTGAGAAAAAAAAAAGAAATAGAAACAGAAAAAACAAAGAATAATTTTAAAAAGGAAAACATGAAAACATAAAAAGAAAAGTTTAGTTAGAAACTTAATTGAGAAGAGATTTATTCATCTAGTACTATCACTTAAATACAATATCAAAAGTTATTATTTTAATCTACTTAATAAGTTTTATTAGCTAATAATTTCTAAAAAAAAAAATCATTGAGCGATCCATATTTCTTAGAATAATTCACTTTAATAAAATGAATAGAGTTAAAAATTATATAAATGGTCTAAATTATAACTGATTACATATTTTGTTCTGAATATATTTATATAAATCGAATCAAGGTAATTTAATTAAAACTATTTACACATAAATTAAATTAGATAAATTCAATTAGCATGCAATAAAATAAATCTAATTGACCCAATTGAATTGATTAGAAATCGAAAGAAAAAAGACAAAAATAAAACCATATTAAATTGAACAAGATTTTTTCGATTTATAAAAAAATATGGATACAAGAATAAAGTAAATCATATTGATTTGACTTATTAAAAATAGATTTCTCTATAATATTAAAATAATATTAATTAACTAGTTATAATTCTAATAAAAAAATTACGTACATGCATTTATATACAAACAAAGTCGCATATATGAAAGTTATTATTACTTAAATAAGTTTGTTAGAAACTTAATTGAGAAAAGATTTATTCTTCTAGTACTATTACTCGAATACAATTTCAAAAGTTATTATTTTAATCTACTTAACAAGTTTGAATAGCAAATAATTTCTAAAGAAAAAATTATTAAGCGACCCATATTTCTTATGAAGAATGTTAAAAATTCATCAGTGTTTATTACTTTTAGTTATTAATTAATTATTAATATTTAAAATTATAAACTAAAATATGTTATTAAATTAAAATAATAGTAAGAATAATAAAATTTGACGATAATATAACATTTCTCATA
>NC_029779.3:13779747-13781044 GCF_000817695.3 Arachis duranensis
ATTTCAAATTTTTTTAGTGAAAAAAATAAAAATAAATTAGATTTTCATAATTTGTTCTAGTTTATCATCAAACAGAATACAAAAAAATAAAATTTTGTGTTTCTATTCCTTATGTTTTGTTCTCAGTATCTTGTCATATTCTGTTATCAGAAACAAACGCAACCTTATTTATAGGATAGGACACTGAAATAGAGACACAGAGACATAAAATCATATTTGACAGATGAGACATAGATAAAAATATTATGTTCAGAGATTAAATTAGTGTATTTTGTATCTATTCTGACAAAAAAGACACAAAAATATTAACAAAAACTAAGACACAACCTATTTTTATTTTTTCATTATTCTTGTTAATTTCTTATAAATTATAATTTTATTATTATATTTGTTTTCTCAAATTTTTTAAATAAAAAATAAATTAAATTTTAATAATTTGTCCTAATTTATCATCAAACAAAATACAAAAATACAAAAATTTATATTTTTATCATTTATATCTTATTTAATGTCTTATCTTATCTGTTAAAAAAAAAAAAACAAAAACAGCCTAAAAAAACCATACGCTCCACGTACTAAAATCTCTGGCTACATAGCTACCTAAAAGATCTTAGCTTGTTTGGATTGGAGGGAACAATATTTAAGCTTATATAATCAAGTTCTTTAGGTCTAAACTTTTTGTTGCACTAATTAAAACAGCTACACCGCAAACCAATTGACCTATATAGAGCATCCATATATTTTCTTTCTTTTTTTCTGATAAAGAAACTACTTTACAGATAGATAAGTTTTTTTAATTTATCTTTAATAATATATATGAGTTAATAAATCAATGAATAAATCGAATTAAATTAAAAGAATTACTTTGCAGCTTGCACGTCTCTCTTGTTGTGATAAACACAATAGATATGGATGTCCATTAATATTATAATTGGATGACTCAGTTTTTATATTACCAAAAAAGAATCTATCTATTTAATATACTAAAACTGGGTTTTCCCCCAACTACTAAAAGTGACGTGTCGATCTCTCATGCCTCCGTTTTCCCTCCAAAACGAATAAATTTTTTTTCTATTCTAAATAATTTTATTGTAATTATATTATAATTAATACTAAATAAATAATATATAATTATACTAATTTAGCAACATATCTTCATTATAATATCGAATCAATACTTAATGCACTATTAAACTACTTATCAATTATCAATTAAAAATACTTTTAATAATTTTAATGATAATAATAATATCAATAATAGTAATAATAATAATAATAATAAATCTTTGTTATCCGA
>NC_029779.3:13781534-13787348 GCF_000817695.3 Arachis duranensis
TGCATTACATCCATAAAATACTTTATCGAGTTGTCTTCACTGATTCGGGTTCCAACCACATGGTTGTAAGCGTTCAGTTTTGCTAAATTCATGACAAATTCAGATATACAATTTCAACGATTGGTAATATATTTAAATTTTCTTAGTTTAAGTTGTTCGTTATTAGAATAATTTTTTAACACATTTTGATTTTTTTTCATAAATTACCAGCTTTCTTTTGCATGCATGCGATGCCATTGAGGGAAATAAGAGTTAGTTTGGTTTCTCGGTGTGGCAATTCTATACCTTGTCGCATTGCATGGATAACGAATAATGAAGCTTATCTAACAAGAGGATGGTCTGATTTTGCACGAATTCTAAATATTGAAACTTACGATGTTATTTCAGTTGGTTGTCGTTACAAGAATAATTCTATACTATACGTGACTAAGGACTAAAATAGGTTCAATATTGTTTAGGTAATTTGGTTTTACTATTAGTATTTGATTAAATTATAATTATAGAATTTTAAATTATTGCCTCAATTTATATATTATGATTATTTTTTTGTGGATGTGCTATTTTTAAATAATTTAATAAAATAAAGTAGTTTCAGTTATTATTAAGTTTATTTTTATCCTTTATTTCTTTATTTGTATTTTCATTATATTTGACAAAAAATAAACCTACACATATATTAAATCGTTGACCTAAAGACAATTTATTTGCCAATAAAAACAGATTTTATTTATAATTGGAATAAAACTTATTTGCCAATAATCGGTGGATAAAATTGAAATTACACCTGTGTCATATAATTATAATTGATTAATTGGTATAAAATGAAATTATACCCGTGCCATGAGTAATAATCTAAATAATTATATCTTAACAAAATATAATTTGAAATAATTTATAAACAATTATCTTAACAAAAATAATTATTTAATAATTGATTTAAAAATCAATGCAAAAAATAATTATTAATAATAGTATTATTAACTGGGTAAATAATATAATTTTAAATTATTACTTGAAATATAAATAATATATGAAAATCAATTGAATAAATCAATGATTTTGCACCTTAATAATTTGACAATTATTACTCAATTAACCAGTTAATTGAATTAGTAATAACAATTTCCAATTTCAAATTTTGTATATTAAGTAATTATTAAAAACTGGGTAATAACGATTTACACGGGAAAATCATTGATAAATTCAATTAACCATATAGAAGATAATATACTAACAGTTTTAGTATATTATTTATGGCAAGCGAAATTATTTCCTCAGATTTTCTATTAAAATTGAAATTAGTAATAGTTTAAAAAAAGTTTATTAATAAAATTACTAATAGTCACATTTTTATACACAAGGTATATGTTTTCTATATATTATTTAAAAAATATAATAAAACATGAATAATGAATGAGTATATTATTTCTTCGAGTAGCTAATTAATACAAAATCGAGTACCTTTTTTATTCGATTGAGGTCATATTCTGTTTGGTGAAAGTTTCAATCACCTTAATTAAATCCTGTCTTTGTGCCTTAACTTATACAGATAATAATATATGGAAAAATATTCTTATGGTCAACTATATCATGCTCAATTAGGTCTAAAGGAGGTATAGTTTTAAATGTTGCTTCTTGTGGGATTGCTGTACTTTTGTTGCCTAATGGAAGAACTGCACTTTCAAGGTTTAAAATTTCTTTGGCCATAAATAAGGATTCTTTGTGTAGCATTAAACAGGGAAGTCCTCTTGCAAGGTTAATATCCAATGCCAAATTAATCATATGGGATGAAGCTCCAATAATAAGTAAGTATTGTTACGAAACTTTAGACAAATGCCTCAGAGACATCTTAAGGTGCTTAAATTCGTATAATGCTCATTTGCCATTTGGAGGTAAAGTTATTGTTCTTAGAGGAGATTTTAGACAAATTTTACCTATGATTCCCAGAGGCTCAAGGCAAGATATAATTCAGTCTTCTATTAATTCTTCATATTTGTAGCATAACTATAAGGTTTTGAAGCTTACAAAAAACATGAGATTGTCACTAGGTGAAAATAACAACATACAAGAACTCAGAAATTTTACAGAATGGCTACTCAAAATTGGTGATGGTTTGGCTGGTGATACAACAGATGGTGAATCGATCGTTCATATACCATCTGACATTTTGATTAAGAACTCTGAGACAGCTTTGAATGACCTCATTGATTTCGTGTATCCAGATATGTTATCCAATTTATCCGTTGAAAATTATTTCAAGGATAGAGCAATTCTTGCACCAACTTTGGATTGTGTCACTGATGTCAACAACAAGATGACTGCAGGGTTACTTGGACAAGAAAGAGTCTACTTAAGTTCAGACTCTGTGTGTGCTGAAGAGGGAAATATGGAATTTGAGTTAGATGCTTTCTCACCGGAGATTTTAAATGGAATAAATTGTTCAGGTCTACCACCACACAAGTTGGTTTTGAAGGTTGGCGCTCCTGTTATGTTGCTGCGGAATATAGACCAAACTAATGGTTTGTGCAATGAAACGAGGATGCAAGTTAGAAGAATGGGAAATCATGTGTTAGAATGCAAGACTTTAACTGGTAACAAAGCTGGAAGTATAGTTCTTATCCCAAGACTGAATCTAATTATAAATAATGAAACATTGCCGGTCATGTTTCAAAGAAGACAATTCCCAATTATCATGTCATTTGCAATGACAATAAATATGTCTTAGGGACAAACTCTATCGAAAGTTGGAATTTACCTTCCAATGTCAGTTTTCACCCATGGTCAATTTTATGTTGCGTTATCAAGGGTAACGAGTAAAGATGGTCTGCGAGTGCTGTTGCAAGATCATGGACACTTGGAAGATAAATGCACGATGAATGTGGTATATAGAGAAGTTTTTGAGATCCTATAATAAAAAGGTAATAACAAAATGTCTTACTAAATCTATTTATTTATTAAAATTTATTACTATCACTTAAAAAAATTTAAAAATTCTAGGAACTAATAGACGAATTCTTATTGTACATTAATAGTTTGAGAATATTAAAATTATCATTAAAATTCGTATAATTTTATTCTCTTGACAAACAATTTTATAATTACGTTAATCATATAATTTTATATACAAACATTGATACATTGTTATTTTATGTATATATTTTGCAGGTATCAAAGGATAACATTGAATTGTTATTCAATAGGTTTAAATTATTTATTGTTTATTACAAAACTTTCTGCATTAGGATTCTCTATTAATTTGTTCTTCATTTTGAGCTGATTTTGATATTTTCTTACTTCACAGTAAATCAACATATAAAACTTTATTGGTAGATTTAAGTATTACTAGATTATTTATGGTCATATTGAGTATATATGCCTGATTTATTGAAAAAAGTAGATTAAATAACTATTTTATAGTTAATACAATTAACACTATATTAAGAAAAGAAAAACAACGCATACAAGTTATTTTTTTATTAATTAAATTATTATAATTAAAATAAAATTTAACATAACAACTTAAAATTATAATTTCAATCTTATCACGTGCATGGCACGGTGATTAAACTTGTTTATATTAATTAAGGTTGAAAATTTTTCTTCATTATGCCTATAAAAGGAGGTTAAGCCTCCGTCAATATTACACACAACAACTAAATACTATTCTCTCTCTCTTTCATATTATTAATCTTTATTCTCTCTCTTTATATACCTTACTATAATATTAGTAAATATACTAATCATATCTATTATATTGTGATAATAATTGTGGTGAATACTACTATTAGAGATATAATTATATTTTTATATTTATTACCTCTTCCTTATTTATTTATTTATTTCACAACACGTTATCAGCACGAGACTCTGATCAAATTTTTAGGAAGACTTAGGTAACAAATTTTCATTATATCGAAGCTCTCTCATCTTGAATTCAATGTTCTTGATATATCTGGAAACAATTATTTATCATGGATATTAGATGTTGAAATCTATCTTGCTGATTCAATGGATCTTGGAGATACCATTATGGCTGAAAATAATGCATCCCAGAAGGATAAAGCTAAAGCCATGATTTTTCTTCATCGTCATCTTAACAAAGGATTGAAAAATGAATATCTCACATTAAAAGTTCCTGCAGATCTTTGGAAAGACCTTGAAGAAAGGTACAACCATCAAAAAATGGTGATACTTCCTCAAGCTTGATATGAATGGATGCACTTGCGTCTACAAGATTTTAAATCTATAAATGAATATAATTCTGCAATGTTTCGAATCACCTCACGAATGAAATTATGTGGGGAAAAGATAACTGATCATGATATGTTGGAGAAAACTTTCTCAACCTTTCATGTCTCGAATGTGCTCCTACAGCAACAGTATCGAGAAAAAGGTTTAAAAAATATTCTGAGTTAATTTCTTGCCTTCTTGTTGCTGAACGCCATAATGAGTTGCTCTTGAAAAATCATGAAGCGCGCTGATGCACGAAATTGTGTATGCCAATATTAATGGACTATTTAACACAGCTTCGTACCACTAACCAGCAAGTGCACTGGGTCGTCCAAGTAATACCTTACGTGAGTAAGGGTCGATCCCACGGAGATTATTGGTTTGAAGCAAGCTATGTTTATTTTATTATTCTTAGTCAGGATATTAATTAAAATTATCAGTTGGATTTATTAGAAAAATAAAAGAGTGTGAAATAGTTACTTGTTGTGCAGTAATGGAAAATATGTTGGGGTTTTTGGAGATGCTTTGTCCTCTGGATCCCTGCAACATAATGCTTACTCACTTTCATAAATGCAAGGCTCCTTCTATGGCAAGCTGTATGTAGGGAATCACCATTGTCAGTGGCTACCTCCCATCCTCTCAGTGAAAACGGTCCAGATGCTCTGTCACAGCACGGCTAATCAGCTGTTGGTTCTCGATCATGTTGGAATAGGATCCATTGATCCTTTTGCATTTGTCATCACCCCCAGCAATCGCGAGTTTGAAGCTCGTCACAGCCATTCAATCCTTGAATCCTACTCGGAATACCACAGATAAGGTTTAGACTTTCCGGATCCTCAAGAGTGGCCGCCATCAGTTCTAGCTTATACCACGAAGATTCTGATAAAGGAAGCTAAGAGATAATCATTCAATCTGATGTAGAACGGAGGTGTTTGTCAGGCACACATTCATGGATTGAGGAAGGTGATGAGTGTCACGGATCATCACCTTCTCCATAATTAAGCGCAAATGAATATCTTAGATAGGAACACGCATATTTGAAAGGAGAAACAGAAACAATTGCATTAATTCATCGAGACACTGCAGAGCTCCTCACCCCCAACAATGGGGTTTAGAGACTCATGCCATCAAAGTGTATAAAATTCAGATCTGAAATGGTCATGAGGTGCAAAGTAAATCTCTAAAAGTTGTTTAAATAGTAAACTAGTAACCTAGGTTTACAGAATATGAGTAAACTATGATAGATAGTGCAGAAATCCACTTCTTGGGCCAACTTGGTGTGTGCTGGGGCTGAGACTAAAGCTTCTCACGTGCTTGGGCTGTTTTGGGCGTTCAACGCCAGGTTGTAACCTGTTTCTGGCGTTGAACTCCAACTTGTAACCTGTTTCTAGCGCTGGACGCCAGACTGCAACATGGAACTGGCGTTGAACGCCATTTTACGTCGTCTATCCTTGAGCAAAGTATGAACTATTATATATTGCTGGAAAGCCCTGGATGTCTACTTTCCAAAGCCGTTGAGGGAGCGCCAATTGGACTCATGTAGCTCCAGAAAATCCATTTCGAGTGCAGGGAGGTCAGAATCCA
>NC_029779.3:13788165-13790093 GCF_000817695.3 Arachis duranensis
AAAAATATGCACTGTTCAAGCATTCATTCAGAAGACAAAAAGTATTGCCACCACATATAAATAATTAGAATTTTTCTTATTAAGAACTCGAAAAAATTATTGCCTCTTTATTCTAAAAATCTACTATTTTATTCATGTTTGATGATGATGAGAAAAATAAATTATAACTTAATTGAAAATAAAATCAAAATAGATATGCTAATTACTACTACTCCTATATAACTTCTAAGGTAAAATCCTATAATAATACTATCACAGAGTTAAAGTTAGAATTAGAACTTAACAACCTGTATTTTGGGAAGTGGATGTTCCTCTAGTCTGTGGGATGCTTGGTTCTTCAAGAATTAATTTCTGACGCTTCAGTTCCTTCAGTTCACATCTTTGCTCTTCCTGTTCCCTTAGGTGCCATGATCTTAATGAGTTTTAGCTCTCCTCCCCACCATTATGGCGTTAAACGCCCAAATGTTGCTTGTTTTGGGCGTTTAACGCCCAATTGCTGCTTCTCCTGGGCGTTCAACGCCCAACTGTTGCTTCTTTCTGGCGTTGAACGCCAGGAAATCCTTTGTCACTAGGCATTTTTCTAAACGCCCAGGATGCTGTAGTTCTGGCGTTAAACGCCCAGAAGGTGCTTCTTTCTGGCGTTCAACGCCCAGAAGATGCTTCTTTCTGGCGTTTAACGCCCAGATGGCTACCCTTACTGGCGTTGAACGCCCAGTGGGTGCTTCTTTTGGGCGTTCAACGCCCAAAATGTTTCTTACTGGTTTTTTCACGCCAGTGAGCTTCCAAATTCCCTTGTAACTTTGTGAATCCAATCAATTGCTATTTTACCTTGAAGATACTTTGACATATACCTGTAAAAATCAATTAATTAATCAAAACGAATAAAATTAAATTTTGTGATTGGCTGGGTTGCCTCCCAGTAAGCGCTTCTTTAAAGTCGTTAGCTGGACTATTACTGAGCTTTTAATCAAGTCTCAGTTTTGAGCATTCTTGCTCAAAATTGCTTTCAAGATAATGTTTAACTCTCTGTCCATTAACAATGAACTTTTTGTTAGATTCATTATCCTGAAGCTCTACGTATCCATATGGTGATACACTTGTAATCACATATGGACCTCTCCATCGGGATTTTAATTTCCCGGGGAATAATTTGAGCCTAGAATTAAATAGCAGAACTTTCTGCCCCGGCTCAAAGACTCTGGATGACAATTTCTTATCATGCCATCTTTTTGCTTTCCCTTTATAAATTTTTGCATTCTCGAAAGCATTGAGTCTAAATTCCTCTAGCTCATTTAACTGAAGCAATCGTTTTTCTCCAGCTAACTTGGCATCAAGGTTCAGGAATCTGGTTGCCCAGTAGGTCTTATGTTCCAGTTCCACTGGCAAGTGACATGCCTTTCCATACACAAGCTGGTATGGAGTGGTCCCTATAGGGGTCTTGAATGCTGTTCTGTATGCCCACAGAGCATCATCTAAGCTTCTTGCCCAATCCCTTCTACGGTTAATTACAGTCCGTTCCAGGATTCTTTTAAGTTCTCTGTTAGAGACTTCAGCTTGCCCATTTGTCTGTGAATGATATGGAGTGGCTACCCTGTGGCTAACTCCATGACGAACCAAAGCAGAGTAAAGCTGTTTATTGCAGAAATAAGTGCCCCCATCACTGATTAATACTCTAGGGGTACCAAATTTGCTGAAGATGTGTTTCTGGAGGAATTTTAACACTGTTTTAGTGTCATTAGTGGGTGTAGCAATAGCTTCCACCCATTTGGATACATAATCCACTACCACCAGGATATAAGTGTTTGAGTATGATGGTAGGAAAGGTCCCATGAAGTCAATGCCCCATACATCAAACAACTCAATCTCCAAGATCCCTTGTTAAGGCATGGCATAACTGTGAGGCAGATTACCAGATCTTTGGCAACTGT
>NC_029779.3:13790197-13790796 GCF_000817695.3 Arachis duranensis
TAGTACTTTGCATCTGTGATCAACTTCTTTGATTGCTGCCTACTATACTCTTTGGGTATGAATCTTACTGCCTTGTAGTTTGCAATGTCTGCAAACCATGGCACTTCCTGGATGGCAAAGAGTTGCTCATCCGGAAAGGTCTCAGAGATCTCAGCGAGAGGGAGGGACGCCCCTTCTACTGGTTCTATTCGGGATAGGTGATCTGCTACTTGGTTTTCTGTCCCTTTTCTGTCTCTTATTTCTATATCAAACTCTTGCAGAAGCAACACCCATCTGATGAGTCTGGGTTTTGAATCCTGCTTTGTGAGTAGATATTTAAGATCAGCATGATCAGTGTACACAATCACTTTTGATCCTACCAAATAGGATCTGAACTTGTCAATGGCGTAAACCACTGCAAGCAGCTCTTTTTCTGTGGTTGTGTAATTCGTCTGTGCGTCATTTAAAACACGACAGGCATAGTAAATAACGTGCAGAAGCTTGTCATGCCTCTGTCCCAATACTGCACCAATGGCATGGTCACTGGCAACACACATCAATTCAAATAGTAATGTCCAGTCTGGTGCAGAGATAACTGGTGCTGTGACCAGCTTAGCTTT
>NC_029779.3:13791588-13792145 GCF_000817695.3 Arachis duranensis
TCCTTCTGTACCACCTCCTTCATGGCTGGATTCAGCTGCCTCTGTGGTTGAACCACTGGCTTAGCGTCATCCTCCAATAGGATCTTGTGCATGCATCTGGCTGGGCTAATGCCCTTAAGATCACTGATGGCCCACCCAAGAGCTGTCTTGTGTGTCCTTAGCACTTGAATTAGTGCTTCCTCTTCCTGTGGCTCTAAGGTAGAGCTTATGATTACAGGAAAGGTATCACCTTCTCCCAAAAATGCATATTTCAGGGAAGGTGGTAATGGTTTGAGCTCGGGTTTGGGAGGTTTCTCCTCTTCCTGAGGGATTTTCAGAGGTTCTATTATTCTCTCTGATTCCTCCAGATCAGGCTGAACATCTTTAAAGATATCCTCTATCTCTGATTCGAGACTCTCAGTCATATTGACCTCTTCCACCATAGAGTCAATAATATCAATGCTCATGCAGTCGTTTGGGGTGTCTGGATGCTGCATAGCTTTGACAACATTCAACTTAAACTCGTCCTCATTGACTCTCAGGGTCACTTCCCCTTTTTGGACGTCAATGAGGGTTCG
>NC_029779.3:13792182-13793183 GCF_000817695.3 Arachis duranensis
TGGCTAGTTGCTAGAAAAGGTCTTCCTAGAATGAGAGTTGCACTATTGTGCTCCTCCATTTCCAGTACCACAAAGTCAGTAGGAAAGGCAAAT
Source organism: Arachis duranensis (assembly GCF_000817695.3). Classification (NCBI taxonomy): domain Eukaryota; kingdom Viridiplantae; phylum Streptophyta; class Magnoliopsida; order Fabales; family Fabaceae; genus Arachis; species Arachis duranensis. The sequence continues at coordinate 13,792,276 of NC_029779.3, forward strand.
GGCCCAACCTTGACAATCATGTCTTCAATCACGCCTGATGGGTATTTAATGGAGCCATCAGCAAGTTGAAGACATATCCGGATTGGTTTGACTTCTTCAGTCAATCCGAGCTTTGTGATAATAGATGCAGGTATTAGGTTGATACTTGCCCCAAGGTCACATAGAGCTTGCTTGGTGCAATTACCCTCTAATGTGCATGGTATCATGAAGCTCCCAGGATCTTTAAGCTTCTCAGGTAAGCTTTTCAGAATGAATGCACTGCATTCTTCAGTGAGGTAAACTTTTTCAGTCTCCCTCCAATCCTTCTTATGACTTAAGATCTCTTTCATGAACTTAGCATAAGAGGGTATTTGCTCAAGTGCTTCTGCAAACGGAATCTTTATTTCAAGAGTCCTGAGATAGTCTGCAAAGCGGGCAAATTGCTTATCCTGTTTGGCTTAGCGGAGTTTTTGAGGATAAGGCATTTTGGCTTTGTATTCCTCAACCTTAGTTGCTGCAGGTTTATTACCTGTAGAAGTGGGTTGGAAAGCCTTTTTAGAAGGGTTGTTATCAGCACTTGTATGTGACTGATCTCCCACTGGCGTTTGAATGCCAGGGGTGGAAGCTGGAGTGGCGTTAGGCGCCAACTCCTTATCTGTTACTGGCGTATGAACGCCAGAACTATGCTTCCCTTGGGCGTTCAACGCCAGATTCATGCTTGTTTCTGGCGTTGAACGCCAGAAATGAGCATGGTCTGGGCGTTCAGCGCCAGCCTTATTCCTCTCTGGGCTCTGATTGTCCTCAGAGGGATTTTGAGTAGCCATTTGTTCATTTCTTGGCTTCCTGCTGCTTTGAAGTGAGGTATTTAATGTTTTCCCACTTCTTAATTGAACTGATTGGCATTCTTCTGCTATTTGTTTTGACAGTTG
>NC_029779.3:13794106-13794729 GCF_000817695.3 Arachis duranensis
TTAAAAAAAAAACATAAAAGGATAAGAATTGAAAAATTTTGAAATTGAAATCTGAATTTTTATATAAAAATTTCGAAAATATAGTTTAAAATTAGTTAGAAAAGATATTTTTTTTTTGAATTTTGAATTTTATGATGAAAGAGAAAAACACACAAAACACACAAGACTTAGAATTTTTAGATCTAATGCTCCTTATTTTCGAAAATTTTGGAGGAAAAACACCAAGGAACACCAAACTTAAAAATTTTAAGATCAAAACACAAGAAAGACTCAAGAACACCTTGAAGATTCACAAGAACACCAAGAACAAAAGAAAGAACACCAAACTTAAAATTTTTAGAAACCAAGATAAATTTTCGAAAATTAAAGAAAGATCAACAAGAAAACACCAAATTTAAAGTTTGGCACAAGATTAAATCAAGAAAAATTATTTTTAAAAAAAAAGATTTAAAAAGAAGATGCCCAATTGCCAAGAACATAAGCCAATGCTATAACCAACTGAGCTAAAAATGTAATGTATTTTAAAGATGTATTATTTTTGGGGATAAAAGTATAATTTTTGAAAGTTAATGTTTTGAGAAAGACACTAGAAAAACAAGAAAAGACACAAAACAAGAAAAACT
>NC_029779.3:13795372-13837578 GCF_000817695.3 Arachis duranensis
GCACAGCCATTCAATCCTTGAATCCTACTCGGAATACCACAGACAAGGTTTAGACTTTCCAGATCCTCAAGAGTGGCCGCCATCAATTCTAGCTTATACCACGAAGATTCTGATAAAGGAAGTTAAGAGATAATCATTCAATCTGATGTAGAGTGGAGGTGTTTGTCAGGCACACGTTCATGGATTGAGGAAGGTGATGAGTGTCACGGATCATCACCTTCTCCATAATTAAGCGCAAATGAATATCTTAGATAGGAACACGCATATTTGAAAGGAGAAACAGAAACAATTGCATTAATTCATCGAGACACTGCAGAGCTCCTCACCCCCAACAATGGGGTTTAGAGACTCATGCCGTCAAAGTGTATAAAATTCAGATCTGAAAATGTCATGAGGTGCAAAGTAAATCTCTAAAAGTTGTTTAAATAGTAAACTAGTAACCTAGGTTTACAGAATATGAGTAAACTATGATAGATAGTGCAGAAATCCACTTCTGGGGCCCACTTGGTGTGTGCTGAGGCTGAGACTAAAGCTTATCACGTGCTTGGGCTGTTTTGGGCGTTCAACGCCAGGTTGTAACCTGTTTCTGGCGTTGAACTCCAACTTGTAACCTGTTTCTGGCGCTGGACGCCAGACAGCAGCATGATATTGGCGTTGAATGCCAGTTTACATCGTCTATCTTCGTGAAAAGTATGGACTATTATATATTGCTGGAAAGCCCTGGATGTCTACTTTCCAACCCAATTGAGAGCGCGTCCATTGGACTCTTGTAGCTCCAGAAAATCCATTTCGAGTGCAGGGAGGTCAGAATCCAACAGCATCAGTAGTCCTTTTTCAGCCTAACTCAGATTTTTACTCAGCTCCCTCAATTTCAGCCAGAAAATACCTGAAATCACAGAAAAACACACAAACTCATAGTAAAGTCCAAAAATATGATTTTTTCCTAAAAACTAATAATATTATACTAAAAACTAATTAAAACATGCTAAAATCTACATGAAATTACACCCAAAAAGCGTATAAAATATCCGCTCATCACGCGCCCAGCTGACGCCGCATCATTTCCTGAAGTAAATGTGGCAAATTACCCCAAAAGAGGTAAATGGCAAGGTCTTGCTAACAAGAAAAATTATGGAAGAAAAAAGAATTATGTTCAAAAGAGAGGATCTCACCAGAAGTGGGATAAAGAAAGAAATATCGGGCAGAATAAATCAACAGAGGATAAGTGTTTCCGTTGTGGTGGAAAGAGTCATTGGTCACGTACCTATCGTACCCCAAGGCACCTAGACAATCTTTACCAGGCATCTTTGAAAAAGGACGACAAGGGAAAAGAGTCAAATTTTGTTTCAAATGATGCTGAAAATTCCACCACTCATTATGATGTATCTGATTTCTTTGAGGATCCTGAAGGGAATATTAGTCATTTGATCAATGATGGAATAGTTTAATATGTGAGATTATTAAGTATCCATGTAAATAAATAATGTAAAAACTTATTGTTAAGTTTTATTTTCTATGTATTTGAGTTTCAAATATGATGTATATAAATAATGAAATGTCAATGTTTATGAATTTTAAAATCATTAAATGTGTCATGCTTCAAAAATAAAATTTTAGCATATGACATTATTTTTATATACAGTGTTTCTTAGAAAAATAATTTCGATCAAGTATTCAATTTAACTGTGCATACTACTCATTTTATTATTATTTGTCTTTGAAGAGAATGGCAAGGATATGTAATGAAGATGTATGCCTTGCGGATAGTGCAAGTTCGCACACCATTCTCAAAAGTGATATGTATTTTACCCATCTTGTGCCAAAAGAAGAATGTGTTAATACTATTATTGGCTCAGGCAATGTGATTGAAGGCTCCGGAAGAGCTATAATTTTATTTCCCGGAGGAACAAAATTCATAATAAATAATGCACTGTTGTCTACCAAGTCTCGAAGAAACTTGTTGAGCTTTAAAGATATTCGCCGAAATGGATATTATATTGAGACTATGAATGAGGGAAGTCATGAGTATTTATGTATCATAACTCATGATTTAAATAAGAAAGTTATATTAGAAAAATTACCCTCACTTTTATCTGGGTTATATTATACCAAGATTAGTGCAATTGAATTACATGCCACTGTAAACCAGAAGTTTACTAGCCCAAATGAATTCATAATTTGGCATGACCGATTGGGTCATCCGGGAACAACCATGATGAGGAAAATTATTGAAAACTCTCATGGACATTCACTAAAGAATCAGAAGATTCTTAAATCTAGTGAATTTTGTTGTGCTGCATGTTCTCAAGGAAAGTTAATTTTAAGGCCATCACAGTAAAGATTAGATTTGAGTCCCCTGAATTCCTAGAAAGGATTCAAGGTGATATATGTGGACCTATTCATCCATCATGTGGATCTTTTAGATATTTTATGGTCCTAATAGACGCATCTTCGAGATGGTCACATGTGTGCTTATTATCTTCCGCAACCTGGCGTTTGCGAGATTACTGGCTCAAATTATTCGATTAAAAGCACAATTTCTAGAAAATCCAATCAAAGCAATTCGTCTTGATAATGCTGGTGAATTTACTTCCCAAGTTTTTTATGCTTATTGTATGGCTAATGGAATAAGTGTTGAACATCCAGTAGCTTATGTTCACACACAAAATGAGTTAGCAGAATCGCTTATTAAACGCCTCCAACTAATTGCTAGACCCTTGCTTATGAGAACAAATCTCCCAACCTCGGTTTGGGGGCATGCTATTTTACATGCCGCAGCACTTATTCGTTTGAGGCCAGCAAGTTACCATCAGTTCTCTCCTATGCAACTAGCTTTTGGCCAGCAGCCAAATGTTTCCCATTTAAGAATATTTGGGTGTGCGATATATGTTCCCATTGCACCACCTAATCACACCAAAATGGGACCCCAAAGAAAATTGGGAATATATGTTGGATATGATTCCCCCTCTATAGTGAGGTATCTTGAGATACAGACTGGAGATGTATTTAAAGACCGGTTTGCAGATTCTCATTTTGATGAATCAAAATTTCCAACATTAGAGGGAGAGAATAAGCTTCTTGAAAAGGAACTTAATTGGAATGCATCATCATTGATGCATTTAGATCCTCGATCAGGGCAATGTGAACTAGAAGTTCAAAAGGTTATACATTTGCAAAGAATGGCAAATGAATTGCCTGATGTATTTTCTGATACAAAGAGGATAACCAAATCTTATATACCAGCGAAAAATTCCCCAATTCGAATTGATGTCCCAGTTGGACAAATTGCCACCGAAGTAAATACACGCCAGAAGCGTGACAGGCCTGTCGGTTCCAAAGACAAAAATCATCGAAAGAGAAAAGAGGTAAATAATATTCCTGTTGAAAAAGACATAGTAGAGACACATGCAGTTGTCCAAAATTTTGATATAACGCCAGAAGACGTTCAGGTACCTGAAAATTGTGAAAATGACGAGATCTCGATAAATTATGTCTTTACAGGAGAGAAATGGGACCAAAATAAGACAATTGTCAATGAAATATTTGCATATAATGTCGCATTAAATATCATGCATGAAAGTAAGGATCTTGAGCCAAGATCAGTCGAAGAATGTCGACAAAGAAATGATTGGCCAATGGGAAGCAGCCATGAAGGCTAAATTAGACTCACTTTCAAAATGTGAAGTTTTTGGACCTGTAGTCCGTACACCTGAAGATGTAAAACCTATTGGATGCCGATGGGTATTTGTGAGAAAACGAAATGAGAAAAATGAAGTTGTGCGCTACAAAGCCCGACTTGTGGCACAAGGTTTTTCACAAAGGCCCGGTATAGATTATGAAAAAACGTATTTCCCTGTAGTAGATGCGATAACATTGCGTTATTTGGTCAGTTTATCTCCATAACATAAACTGCATATGCATTTAATGGATGTGGTAACAGCCTACTTATACGGCTCATTAGATCGGGATATCTATATGAAAGTCCCTGAAGGACTAAAGATATCTAAACCATCCAATGAATATTCGCAAGGGTTATACTCAGTCAAATTGCAAAGATCTTTATATGGTCTGAAGCAATCTGGACGAATGTGGTATAATCGTCTTACTGAGTATCTGGCCAAAAATGGATTCAAGAACGATGATATCTGTCCATGTGTTTTCATAAAGAAATCTGTATCTGGATTCATTATAATTACTGTGTATGTTGATGATTTAAATATCATTGAAACTCCTGAAGAGATTCCAACGATTATAAAAACTCTGAAAGAAGAGTTTGAGATTAAAGATCTTGGAAAGCCTAAATTTTGTCTCGGCCTGCAGATCGAGCATACAAAAAATAGAATCTTTATTCATCAAACAACATACACAGAAAAGATCTTGAAAATATTTTATATGGATAAGTCATATCCATTAAGTACCCCAATGATCGTAAGATCTTTGGATGTGAAAAATGATCAATTCCGTCCTAAAGAAGAAAATGAAGATATCCTTGGTCCTGAAGTACCATATCTTAGTGCCATTGGAGCACTAATGTATCTTGCTAATAATATGTGATCTGACATATCATTTGCAGTGAATTTACTAGCAAGGTATAGTTCCTCTTCAACCAGAAGACATTGGAGTGGAATCAAGCAAATCTTTCGATATCTTCATGGAATAGTTGATATGGGATTATTTTATCCCTACGGATCTAAGTCACAACTAGTTGGCTATGCAGATGCCGGATACTTGTCTGATCCACATAAAGGGAGATCTCAAACAGGATACCTGTTCACATATGGTGGTACAGCTATATCATGGAGATCCACGAAACAGATGATAGCAGCAACCTCCTCTAATCATGCTGAAATACTGGCGATTCATGAAGCTAGTCGCGAGTGTTTTTGGCTGAGGAGTCTGATTTAATATATTCTGTCATCATGTGGACTGATTGATCATAAGATAGCTCCAACTATCCTGTTTGAAGATAATACAGCATGCATTGCTCAACTTAAAGGCGGATACATTAAAGGTGATAGAACAAAGCATATTTCTCCCAAATTTTTTTTCACTCATGACCTTCAAAATCAAGGGACAATTGATGTCCAACAGATCCGCTCAAGTGACAATCTGGCAGATTTATTTACAAAGTCACTCCCAAAATCCTCCTTTGAAAGATTGATACATGAGATTATGATGCGCCGATTTCAAGACATTAAATGATGTCGACAAGAGGGGGAGACTGTACTCTTTTTTTCCTTGGTCAGGTTTTTTTTCCCATTGGATTTTTCCTTGACAAGGTTTTTAATGAAACAGTCCTCATCATCAAAGGATATTGTACTCTTTTTCCTTCACTAAGGTTTTTTTCCACTGGATTTTTCTTTAGTAAGGTTTTAACGAGGCAATAATTCTAAATGGTCATCCAATGGGGAGTGTTGTGATAAACACAATAGATATGGATGCCCATTAATATCATGGCTGGGTGACTCAATTTTCATATTACCAAAAAAGAATTTACATTAATGAAAGTTAAAATTTTTCCTTCATTATACCTATAAAAAAATGTTAAGCCTCCGTCAATATTACACACAACAACAACTAAATACTATTCTCTCTCTTTCATATTATTAATCTTTATTCTCTCTTTATATACCTTATTATAATATTAATAAATATATTAATTATATCTATTATATTATAATAAATATTACTATTAGAGATATAATTATATTTTTATATTTATTACCTCTTTCTTATTTATTTATTTATTTATTTCACAACATCTCTTTATATTATTAATTTTATCATCATGGACGTTTTTAATTTTATCACTTCCGAGCGATTAATTTTAAAATATATGATGTCAGTTAGGCCAATATGTTTAGCATATTCAGAAGGACTTAATTACATGAGCATGTTTCCTTGGGTTTTGTGCACAGTAATTATTAGTTATATATTTAATTTAATTTATTAGGTATATTTATTTATTTTACTAGATAAAAAGTTAGGACGCTATAATGAATTATATTTTTATAAATGTTGTATTAATTAATTCTTATTGTTCAAATTCTTTAATAATATAATTTGATATTAATCTTAAATTATTAAAAATACAACATTTATATATTCTTAGTTGATTATACATACACACATGATACACACATGATATATAGATATTAATCGTACATGATATATAGTGCCTTAATTTAATTATCTTATTATTTTGAGTTAGAAATTTTGGTATATTTTATTTATTTTTTTTTTAATAAGAAGGAATGCTGATGATAAAGATTATATATCAATATGTCATTCTAGTTGACCACATGCATGCTGATGATTTGAAATTTTGAATGTTTAATCTTGTAATATAATCACTGGAGATGCCTTAGATTAAATATAATAATGCACACAAAAAAAAGCACGTAAAGTTCATACAGTAACCTAATTAAATTAGCATCCTTCGTCATCACTACCAAATAGCTAATAATATAGAGGGAATTAAAAAAATAAAAAAATAGATATATCATTCTATGAAACTCACCAATCCCATTATCCAGGTTTGCTAATATGATGTTAACTTTTTTTTTACCCCCACAAACCCACCTCTACTTTCGCTTTCTCATGTTTTATTTATAGAAAAGTACGTGGAACTAATGGAATATTTGTACAATATGTATAATAGAGGTTTATAGAATATTAGAAATATAACTATTAGTGTTACTTTTTTTTATCAGCTGAAATTTTTGGGATGAGTGATATCATGACATATTATTAGAGCGTTAGATTCAAAATGTTAAGAGTTCGATCCTTGATAAACCCTAACATTAATTTAATCTTTTGAGAAGATGTTTATTATCCATAATACTCGAATGATTATTCTAGATAATATGGGAAATATTTATTTTATAATTCAATAGTTCATTATATACATTATATAAATAGTCTATTATCTCTCTAACAGGATCTTTTATTTATTTATTATTTTATTTTCCTTCCTTCCTCCTCCAATTCTCTCTTTTTAAATATTAAGATGTGAATGCCAGCATGGTTTTGAATAAATAATTCCGGAGTGTTGAAAATATATAATCAATGCTTATTACGCATTTATTCAAGTGCTTCCATAGAGGATGGCAGTATAATAAGTTGATGAATGACTAATGTGGTAGGTTTATGGCTCGAATAACGAATCATAAGTTTGTTTAAGTCACTGAGACAAAAATTGAAAGATTAAAATTTAATATTATATTTATTGATTTAGAGATTAATATTAAAATTTTTGTTTTTATTTTTAAATTTTAGTATTTCAGTATTTGTAAAAAATAAGAATATAGGAGACTAAAATTTTTAAAAATAAAGACTGAAACTTTAATAATATTTTATACTTAAAGTACCCTTATGTCAACTAATTTATTCTAATTTTATTTTTTGTATAAATTAAATTAAAATTTTATTCTTATTTTAATTTTTGTCTCTTATTTTATACTAAATAAAATACTAAAATTTATTTTAATTTTTATTTTTTAATTTCTGTTTTTTAGTCTTAGTCTAAGATAAAAAAAAATATTTTTTAAAAAAAAATAAGAAAAGTTAAACTCAATTATTGGGTAGACTTAAAATCGCCTTTGAACAACCCCCGTAGAAATTTTATATTCAATAATGAGTAAGATCAACAATTATAACTTTTGGATTTAAATTGACTTAAATGTTGGAATTTTTTACAGGTATCTTTCTCCAACCGACACAATGTCAAGTGTTTAGATAAAGTTCTAGTCTCTTGTAAAAAATTCATCCAAATAATTCTTAATCGAATAAAATCAAATAAATATACCTTGTTATTATAATATAATTTAGATCAACTAGATGGTTGAATTCCTAGGTTACGGAATTGGCGTTTGCCTAATGGTGTTGAAATTATTGGATCAACCTTTAGATTAAAAAAGAGATAAAATTAATGATGATTAAACTTTTATTTTTGTACTTTACTAATATTTTTTAATTTTGAAGATAATTTTTTGCTTCCTTTAGCAGATATTTTTCACACCCGAGAAAAAATTATAGAGGTTCAAGAATTATCTACTGTTAATAATAATGATTATTTAGTAATTAATGCTTAAAAAAATTTGTAAATTTAAAACTTTTAAATTTAGGTTCAAGATCTTGCTAAGTACAAAATACCTGTTAAACTGCCTTTTTATATTTAGATGTATAAATTTTATATGATTAAAAAAAATAAATTAACAAGAATTAGTGATTAAAAATTATATTTGAGTAATTTTTGTAATTAAGATACCAGATTCGAATTTTTTATTATACAAGACAGTTTAAAATTATTTCTAATAAAAACTTGTCCTGCCGTGGTTCAACCGAATAATAAATCGAACCAATATAATTAGTTTGCAGTCAACCCAGCTGGGTTTAATAACTATACTGATATATAAACACAGATATGAAAAATAATAAAGAGTTAGAAATCTGATCGTTGTTACAAGAGATGATTTGCATTAATAATAACTATCGATGATAATTAAAAATGGAGAGAATGGAGGGGCCAGTGAAGAAAAAGCAAAGACGTGTTCTATATGATCTTATTATTTAGGATATAAAGTTTCTGGTTTATGGCGTAGATAAGCATGGTTTTCCATGTTTTCTGCCACTAATGTTTGTATTTATATATAATGTTCAATAATACTTTATATATATATAAACGTGGGTCACTATATTATCAATTAAATACCTCCTTTTTCTTTATGAAGATAATATAAGCAGATAAATATATCCTAAAGTTGAAAAATATAATAAAATAAACGAAAATATTTTATAACAAAAAATATGAATAAAAGATTATTAGAATTTATTGTTTTTGATTTTATTAAATATATTTTGTAAAAAATAAATATTAAATAAAATAAATTAAAAATTTTTTTTGTCAGTATTACCGTAAGGTAAGAAACAATCACAATGACAATGAATTGTTATAGAGGTCTTATAGACTTTAATATTGGCGTGTATTGATGACGTAGTGTAAAATGTTGTACATTGTAATTTTTATCAAATTCATTATTTTTATCACTATAATGAGTTGGATTGCAAGATAAAATATGTTTTGCGTTTCCAAAGTTATAATGAAGGATGCAATACACGTGGCTCTACAAACCAACTATTTAAGCATAATTACTTTCATTTACAACTAGCTTGATTAATAATTAATGTCCAATTGATGATGCCATATCTAGACTGCCATTGACTAATAAGTAATAACATATAGAGAGTGTCTTAGTTTTGGTACCAATTAAAGTTCATGTCTTCGTTTCTAAGCCAGTTACAAAGTACCATATACATTCTTGCATTGTCAACGAGTATTTAGATTATTATACTAAAGACTTATGTAGTTATGTTAAGATTACATTTCATAAAAGATATAATAATAATAATAATACAAATCAACTGTCAAATAAATCAGTCACTCTTATAAAATATACATTAAAAATAATTAAATAATATATATTTATAAAAAAATATATAATAACTATTTTTTTATAATAATAATAATAATATAATGATAATAATAATAATTTTCAGGACATAGATAGTAGGAGTGGCAAATGAATTAAACCGTCACTACAAGAAAAACATTATTGAGTACCATCAGATTTAGTATTGTATAGTAGCCGCGACTTTTCCAGCAAATTTACCGATGAGTTAGGTATCAAATAGGTCAAATTATTTCCGACGAATTTACGATTCCAATAGTAAAGTTGCTAGTAATAATTGGAGTGAAAACAAAAAAATAGCACATCCTTTAGGGTTGGATTTATCGGTGAAAAAATCTGATGATAAACCCATTTAGTGAAACACTTCGTTTTGGCGATCCGTTATACATTCCGATGGTAAAGTCGACGATAACTGTGCTGTAAATTTAAATCGCGAATCCTTTTTCTCCTCATTCGAATTTGTCTCTCTCTCTCTCTCTCTCTAACCATTTTGCCTCCCACTCTCTCTCTACCCCTGTCCTTAGCAGTCCTTCCTCTTCGAGAGCCACTCCTCTTCGTTTTTGCCGTCACTGTTGTATCTGTCAGATCCTAAACGAGCTACTACCGTTGCTGTCGCCGTCTATGCCGCTTCTTTAATTTTTCTCAGCTCTGGTGCTCTTTTTTAGGTGATGCTTCTGACTTAGGATTTTCTGAAATTCTGATTTGTTGATATAATTTATACAGTTTATTTGCTATTTTCAGACTTTTTATTATTGTTGATTATTTAGTTCTAAACTTAGGGTACTGAACTTGTTTTGAACTTAGAGTTTTCTAAAATTCTAAAATTAGAATAGTTACTTGTTTAGTTTCAATTTTAATTAGAATATGTTCTGATTTTTGTTCCTTATTTAGTTCTGAACGTAAGGTACTGAACTTGTTTTGAACTTAAGGTTATTTAAAATTTTGAACTTAGGGTACTGAACTTGTTTAGTTTCAATTTCAATTAGAACATGTTTTGATTTCTGTTCCTTATTTAGTTCTGAACTTAGGGTACTAAACTCGTCTTGAACTTAGGATTTTCTAAAATTCTAAACTTAGGGTACTGAACTTATTTAGTTTCAATTTTACTCAAAACATGTTCTAATTTCTGTTCCTTATTTAGTTTTGAACTTAAGGTACTGAACCTGTTTTAAACTTAGGGTTATCTACAATTTTGAACTTAGAGTACCGAACTTGTTTGGTTTCAATTTTCATTAGAACATATTTTGATTTTTGTTCCTTATTTAGTTATGAACTTAGGGTACTGAACTTGTGTTGAACTTTGGATTTTCTAAAATTCTGAACTTAGGGTATTGAACTTGTTTAGTTTCAATTTTAATTAAAACATGTTTTTATTATTATTGAGTTGTTCTGAACTAGTTATTATAATTTATAAATTTGATTTGTTGTTCTGAATTTATAATTGGTATACTTTCTGCAGAGACGATAGATAGAGGTGTTGCGGATCAGCCTAGTGATCGTGGTCGTGATCATGGTAGAGGGAGGATTTCTGTCGGTACCTCTATAAATTCTAGATCCTCTCCCTCTAATCCGACTAACTCAGTGACGTCACAGGTTGCGGGTGCATTGAAACAGCCATTCATCATGGTGCCTAACCACAACTACGTTCCTGCATCTATGGCGACGCCGCCGCCTCCATCCGCTCAGTAGTCCATTGTATCGGCGATGCCACCTTCAGCGACTGACACCGTGGCACTGAAATTCTCTCATGGAAGCCAGCCAGCTGATGCCCCTCTACCACCTCCCATCGTTTGGATGATGATTTGGCCTGATGGGAGAATGATTAAGTACTACTTTAAGTCTTTTATATGCTGAAAGTTTTTGATAATTTGTGATTAGTTTTTCTTGATTATTAATTATAGTTTTAGTGGATTTAGGGTTATAGGTTTGAACTGCTGAAAGTGTTTGATATATCGCGATTAGTGATTCTTGATTATTGATTAGTGATTTTTTATTATTGATTATTCTAGTTTAGCGGATTTATGGATGTTGCTTCTTGATTATTGATTGTTGTTTATTGATTATTGACAATTGGTGTTGTTTAAGTTAATTATTGATGGATAGATTTTGTGGCGTATTCCAGCTATAGATGAAACTCTGCCAAAATTTCTAAATAAAATCTCTATATATTATGGTTATTTGCTTCTGAAGTTTTAATTTATGTTGCCATATTGATTTATTTGTGAATTATTGATAGGTTTGCGCCAAACAACAACGCATGTACTTAGGTGATGACCAACGTCGCCAAGCTAATGTACAGCCATCCATGGCCGAGCTACAAGAAGATCTCCTCTGAGACCAGAGAGCGATGGTTTTAGAAGTGAACGGTAAAAACTTAATATAGTCAAACCTTATTAACTAGTTTATATCTTTTATTTTGTTTAACACGATATATTTTGATTAACTAATTTTAAAGTTTCTTTGTGCAGGTATACTTTATATGGGACAAGATAACGATGACCTCATCAGAAAGATATACGACCATGAAATGGGTAAGCAGCTGCAGCAGATGCTAGAGGATGTACGTGAGATGTGCAACCACCTCGCTTCCTGGCTTCGCCCGGAAATCAAGAAGGCTCTATACGTTCACTGGAAGACCGATGAGGGATTCAGGCATCAGCGTCTCACAAACAGAGCTAACAGCGCATCGAGCAGGTCGTCCAAGTATACCGGCGGCATAGCAACCTTCATGAAGACTAAGGCTAAGCTGGTATGTAGCTTCTCTAATTTTGTTATTAACTTAGTTATGTACAAAGACAGATTTGCTTATCAGCAATCTGCGGATCATTATGTGGGTAAATATATGATCTTGTGATATAAAATTTTCAATTAACTGAACAGTTGTCGTCTTAATCATAATAACATGTGTTACACAAGAGTCCTATATGCAGAGACTGGAGGCCACAACTCAGTAATCTCAGTAAAGTGGGGAGGATGCCAGTAGCTCTGCTCCTTCATTCGTCGATCCCATTGTGGTTTGGCATGAGACCACCTTAATGCCGTACAAGAATCGCGTATACCGACTGGGGTCGTTCTTTGCCAGCAGTCTCCGCACCTCCACGTTGACGTCAACGTCTACCTTTGCCACCAGTCGAGCCGTCGATCCCGAGAAAGTCATTGATTTGAGACTGCAGGTGAAGGAGCTCACCTGGAGCCTTCACGAATAGGCTCAGGAGCTGAACGAGATTTGAGAGAGGTATCAGGATATCCTCACATGCGTGATGGACATGGATGAGCTCAGGTTGGAGTGGAGGGAAGCAGTTGGAGTGGCTTTGGTGAATGGAGCAGCAGATGGCGGTGTATCAGGCTTAGCTGCACATCAGTGGCAGCGGCATTACTGGTGAGACACATACATCACTACCTGGATCTTTTGTGATTAGGGCTTTATTTTTTTGTTTAATTGTATTTGATTTATTTAACTTTTAATTTGTTTGAATATTTGATATTTAATATTACATAATTGGTTTCTATTATTTCTAATTTGACCACTAATTGTGTGAAAAATAAATTTAAATAAAAAATTAAAATTAAAAAGAAAATATAAAAAAATTGCTTCACAATATTTTTTTAAAAAAATTGACATTGCCGTCTTACCAAGGGCATAATTCGACAGTAATAGTGTGGGAAACAGGATATTATGGTGCTAACGTTACCATTGAAAAATTTGATGGTAACCACATGATTTTTCGGGCAGGTAATCCATCGTCGAATCTGACGGTAATTACTATCAGACAAAAAAATCCGACGGTAACTGGTTACCCACGAGATTTATACCGTTGAATTTCTTCCGACAGTAAATCTGCCGGTAATTAACTTATTGTCAGGTTTTATTCATTTTTTTGATAGTACTCAATGTTTTTCTTGTAGTGCATCCTGCTCCACCATAAGCCCGCCCCTTCCCCCCGCTTATTGAACGGGCTATAAACTCTCGCTCATATCGCCTTATGGTGGGCTGGTGTTGTAATAGCTCAGGCCACCCGCTAGCACGATATTGTCCACTTTGACACACAAGGCCTCACGGGTTTTCCTTTGACGATAGGGATGCTAGCCGAAGCTCCCCACACTCACTCGTCAAAACGCATCATGCTAGGGAGAGGTATCCATATCCTTATAAGGTATGCTTCATTCCCCTTCCCAACCGATGTGGGACCTTACAAGTGTCACAAACTATATTTTTCTAAAAAATATATAAAAACACTTTCTAACTGCAGCATTAAGGATTGAAGAAGAAAATAATACTGAAAATAGGAGTAGATGAGAGCAATGAAAATAGGAGAAGACTGTAGCAGGGTAGCAAATTAGAGCATAGTGGTACATGAGGTAGTAGGGCAAGCTGTAGTGTAAAACCCATGAAATTAATAAATAATTAGCCAATAAATTAATAATTATTTTAAAAATTTATAAAATTAAATTTTATAGTTTAGAATGGAACAAATCATTAAAATACGAATTTTGACACTAATTTTAAAGATTTTGGCCCAAAATTAGACCAACGGGTCAAACCGGTTGGATCGAATCCAAACCGGGCCTAAGGCCCACTTATATAAACATGGCTCAGCCCATTTTCTTCCTCATTACCTCAGTCGAAGCACGCCGAAGAAGAGAGTTAACGTGCGTAATCCATTTTCAAAATTCAATCATCCATAACTTTCAATCTGGAACTCCGATTGACGAGCCGTCAGCGGCCCCATGTTTGTCTCGAAATTCTGTACAAATTTCATGGATCAATTTGGTAAGAATATTGGATAGTGTTGGACTTTGTCCATTTCATCCACGGGTAAGGTAAAGAACTGTTGAACCCTTGTGAATTATTGAATTATGGAACCTTATGATAATTATAGTGATATTATATGAATTAGATTGGGTTATTGTTGATTTAGAGTTCAATTGGGTGGTTTGGAACGAAATCCGGGTGATTAAGCTTGAGGAATTGATATTTGGAAGCTTGGAGCTTGTGAAAGGAGAGGTTTTGAGATGTTATGAGTTTAGGGAGGAATCGGCCAAGGTATTGTTTAGATTTCTCGTAGATACTATATAATGTTTTGTGAAAATATAGGCTAGATGATCATAGGATACGTTGAAAATGTGAGAATATGTTAATGCTAGAAACTTTGATGGAAATGTGGAATTATATTGCGAATGAGTTTATGAATGATGATTTTGTTGAGTTGGTTGTAGGAATTATGTTAATTAAAGTTGTTCATGGGTGTTGGTGTATGATTATTGATGAATGTGAGTATTGATGATGAAATATTGAGGATTGGTTGAGTTGTGTTGAATAATGAATGAATTGAGAGTTGGAAATGATTTGTATATTGGAATTGGTTTGGCTTATTGAAAATGATTTGAAAATGGTTTGAAATGTGGTTTGGTTGGGACCCGAGAAGGATGACAAAGTCCGAATTTTAAAGGAGATACTGCCAAAATTTTTATAAAAATTGGATATTTGGATTGAAGTATTATTTAGACAAGTATGGATAAAATAATTAGAGTAAAGTATCATTTTTGTCCCCAACGTTTAGGGTAAGTCTTATTTGTGTCCCTAATGTTTAAATCGTCCTATTTGTATCCCTAACGTTTATAAAAGTGATTCAATGTTATCCTACTATCAATTATACTAACAAATCATATTATATTTTTCAATTATTCTAATTTAGATGTATTCATTCTCAATTAGATCTCATTTGTATGTGTTTGATTTTAATATTATACCCACTATTTGTGTTTAGATTCAATTATGTCCCTAGAAAAATGAATTATGTAAATATTGTAGGAATTAGTTTCAACTTTTGATGTGCTATTTTTCGGAGTGGATCATCGATTCTATCCCAGACATTTGTATTCTAACTTCAAGAAGAGATTTTTAAAACTCAAAGTAAAGCGTTCATGATGTGTAATTGATGGCAGGATAATATTGAATCACTTTTACAAACGTTAGGGATACAAATAGGACGATTTAAACATTAGGGACACAAATAGGATTTATCCCAAACATTGGGGACAAAAACGATACTTTACTCAAATAATTATATTATTTGACTTCAATTTAGAAAGAAAAGAAATGCATTATGTTTTGAAACTTGATTTATTAAGAAAAGTATTGTGTTGGAGTTTCAATTTATCAAGAAAAGTATTATGTTTTGAGTTTTATTTAGTTAAGAAGAGAATTATGTTTTGAGTATGAATTATTGAGAATTATTGAGAACGGAATGGGAGGTGTGATAATGATAATTGTTGAATGAATTGAATGATGATGAGGATTAATTTGTTATAGAAATTATTTTGTGGGGATCGTGGTTATTTACTGCCCACCATATTTGATAAGAAAATTGTTTTGTGGGGATCGTAGTTATTTATTGCCCATGTGTGTGCTGTTTTCCAATTGAAAACATCTGTAGGGATCGAGGTGGTTTGCCGCTCACTAGGTGAGGATCGTGACACTGTACCGCTCACCAGTTTTCAAGAGGACGATGCCCGGGTTAGCTACCGGACATGTCAGGTTGTCTATATAACCGACATATGAGACTCATTAGCCATAGTGCAGGCATAGATCATATGCATATGTGTGTTTTGTTTGATTGTGCATTAATTGGGCTTGCCTATGTGATTATTATGCTTACCTGCTATATTTGTATCTTACTTGCGTTTGCTTTGTTTGTGTTGCTTGTCTGTGCACCAGAGTTTTGGAGGATTGGAGGAAGGCGAAAATTAGGGCTTAAGTTAGAATGGAATAAGAAATAAGAACCTTAGATAACCTATCATGTTTATGGTTTTCAATTTATAAACTTTAAGATTTGAATCTGAGTGTCGGAGTTCTAGGATCGCCTCTGTCTTTCCCGTGACCTTATATCTTATGTACCTGGGCACCTTTACCATACTTAGAACCTCCGATTCTTATTCCATACATATATTGTGGTTTTGAGATGTAGAACGTGAAGCATCGTACTGAGCATTCTTGAGACTCTTGGAAGCGAAGAACTATCTTGGGACTTGGTGTTTGTATTTGGTTTATGTTTATATATGTGTATAGATTCTCCATCTTGTATATATTATGTTTTGTCCCTCTTAGAAGTTGACTTGGAGAAACAGGATTTATATTTACCTGTTGGTTTGTTTTTGGGATTGTATATATATGCTAGCCGACATTTGCTTCGCAGGTCGACTCTAGATCTTGATTATATAGCTATCATTTGGAACTCTACTTTTTTTAATTCTGTCTTCTGGTTTCTGTATAAGTTTTTTATATTTCTGTTTCTCGTGAACGTTGTACCTTTGATTTTGTTTTCGTCGTACCCTTTTCTTTCAAGGCTCCCAGATATATCATCCTTGTTATATACATATATTTTTACTTTTAGAGGTCGTAGCACCTCGTCATCTCTGTTTTAAATCCTAGGTGTAAAGTTCTGTGTGGTAGGGTGTTACATGTAGCACTAACGAGCATAAGAGAAGACAGGCGACAACAGGATAGCATTGAAGAGAGAAGCAAACGACAGCACCAAAGAGAGAAGTAAATGACAACATTGACGAGCAGAAGAAAGGAGAAGATGGTAGCAAGGCAACCAATTATAACAGAGAGTAGTAGACGAGGCAATAGGGTAGGTCGCAGCACTGTCGAGCAAAAGAGAAGACAAGGACGGACAACATAAATAGAGTTGATGGTGGATCTATAGATGGCCAGATGAGAGAAGAAGAAGATGGATGTCGCAAAGTTGGTGACTTAGTGCATGGTTGGAACTTGAAAGGGAAATTTAATTTAAGTTTGTGGTTTTAGTAAGGAAGTGAGAGCGCTACATTATTGCTACCCAATGGCACTAAGATCAGAAGTGAATGGGTGTTAGGTGGTTATATTTTTTAATAGAAGTTAAATTAGATACTTTAACTAAAAAAAGAATTAGGCACGTGATTCGAATTCGTCCGTCCTATATCCACAGGTGTGTGTGTGAGCTAAACGGGGCAAATCAGGTGAGCTAAGCGAACCGACATAATGAGCTCCATCTTGTTTGCCACCCCTAGTAGATAGTAATAGATAATATATGGCAGTTTTTTTTTAAATAATCATATTATTCTAGAGATATGACATTTTAGATTTTTGTTCAGACAAAGGATATAACAATAATTTTTTACCTTTCTTGATGACAATATCAAAAGAAAAAATTTCGTAGCTTGATTATGAAGTGAGAGATACGAGTTTTCATCTATTTTTGTTAACCGCAATAATAAATAATAAGACATTTTGTTACATAAAAATACATGATTATTCAACTGTTTTTTATAGTTATGAAAAAAAATTTTATACAAAAAATTGAAGGAATGAAATAAGTGAAAAAACATGCTTTTATAAAGTTTTCAACCTTATTACTATGGAGAATATCAGAAGAACTTCTTATTAAATCTATCATCCAAAAAATATTTGAATTTAAATTACACAAGAATTAAATTGTGTAAAAAATAGTGCATTTTACATTGATTAAAAAAGATGCAAATAGCTCTTTCTCCTGCGAAGGAAACAAGAATGAAGCTTCTTGAAGGCTGCCACTACCACCTCAGTCTGGGCTACGGTGACCCTTCTCCTTTCTTCTGCTCTTCGGCTCCTCTACTCCGATCTTCCCTCCTCCTTGAAACCTCCTTCCGTCTCTTCTTTTCCTCTTTTCCTTCTCCTCTTCACTAACCATCCATCATCTTCTCTTTTCACTATCTCACTATCCAAGGACGGAGCTAGATAAAATATTAGAGAGGGGTCAAAAATATTTACACAATAAAATAAAACTAAAATAAAATTTTAAGGGGTGCTAAACTAAAATTTACATATAATTTACATGTAAAAAATTAAAATTAGGGGGCCATTGCCCCCATTTTTATGTATGTAGCTCCGCCCCTGTCACTATCACTCTCGTCAGTCACACTTTTCACCACCTTCACTCTTTCTGCCATCCACACCTTTTCACCATCCTTTTCTTGTTTTTACCTGCCTTCTCTTCCCTCATTTCTCTTTGTTTGTTTGTTGTTGCTCTGTATTTATTCTTTTTTGTGCTTTTTTTTGTTTTGCAGATTAGATTTAAGATCCAGATCTAGATCTAATATAACTTTTTTATAGTTGTTCTTTCTTCTTTGTGGTGTATTAGTCTCTTCATAGATATTTTGGTTGCGGTATTATAAATCTAGGATGAAGATTCAATGAGAGAAATTTTTCGTCCATAAAAATATTTTCATATTCGCAAAGCTTTTAAATCTATTCAGAGAAGAAGAGATAATATTTTTCTATGTTGCGGCTCTTTTTGTATATAATTAAAAATAAAAGAGATTATCTCTGTTTTTATTTTATAATTTTTTTTTGTAATTAAATTCTATACCTCCTCTCAAATCATAATTTAACATAGAATTTATCTATTTTTTATTTAGTTTCAAATTTAATGTATACTCTACAATTTATAAATGCTACTTGCCTATTTTCTTGAATGAAAGCTTTTCTTTCATACAAAAAAATGCAAATAGAGTTGGGAATTTATTAGTTAATATAAGAAGGGAGTCTTAAATCATGTTACTACGGTGGAATGGATTCATCAACCACTAGAACTCCTATTTTGTTAATACAGTCTAGTCTTCCTAATTTTCCTTTCTGTCTTTATTTTCCTTCTAGTTTTTTTTAAAAAAAAAAAAAAACAGAAAAGGAAAAGTGAAGAAACGAAAGACGGAGTAGCATCTTTAATTTGGTTTGCTTTATGGGAAGGCCATTGCCCATTTGCCCCCATTATATGATTCCATTAAGATGCATTAACAAAGTTTGGTTGGTGGGACATACATGAGACCATGGAACCATATTTGGTTGTGGATTCTCCAACAAATACATCCCACGCTTCAAAAGCTAATTACAATTATATATACACTACTACTATACTACTATATACTCTCTCTCCATCCACCAAAAAATATTAATCTATTATTAAAGTACATTTAATGTGTGTTTCAAAAGCAATTATTAATAGTTAATCAATTTTTGGCCTAGTTATAATTAGTCTTGCAATACACATTAAAGATGCTAAAATAAACTCTAAATATTAGTTCTCCATCTCCACAACTTCGAAGCTTATTAGTGTGTTTTTCATCTTTAAATAAAAATACCACAAACCAAATGCAAAGTTTAGAGTTTTAGACTAAAAGTCTAAAACACAAAACACAAGGGAATCCATGGTCCCTTTTAATTTCTCTTATTTTATATGCCAAATTCAAAATTCCATCCACTTTCTTAGACTTTTATGTTTTATCCCGCCACAAATACATTTTTCTTTTTTTTAAAAAAAGAGATTGATTAGGATTTTTAATCCTCTTCTATAATATAAGGAGGAAAAAAATTACTTTTGTTGGGTGTATATACACAACAAGAGCATAGTAACGGCCTTTTTATACAAATAAATATGAAAATAATTATTTCTCTAAAAAAAATGGTCAAATAGGTAGAATTATTTTACTATTGGCTTCGTAAAATTGAAATGCACATCAATGGACAGCTAATACTCTGACGCGTGAAATGAAGCGTACGCAAAATAGAGTTATTGGCCATTTTTTACCTGAATAATAATAATAACTACAATAATAATAATAACAGTGACAAATCTAAAAGTTTTGGATTCTCTTACTGTTAACTTTGAAAAAATAATATATGCAAAATTATGATGCTCATCTACTCAATAGGAATGGTAGATATTATTTTTATTTTTTCCTTTTGTATATAAGATCTTAAAAGCTAAAAAAATATTAAAAAATAAAAAAATCAAATATTAAAAATAAGATGTTACTTTTTATTTTTACTTCATATTTTTTATTAAATTCTAAAAATAAAAGACTAAAAATAAAAATAAAATAATAAAAATCCAAACACTTCCATAATTCACCCTATATATATATATAGTGGAGGGGATCAAGAGGCTTGTACGTAGAAGGAAGGATTACAATATTTCTAAAAAAATTGAGGATTAGAATAATTTGATAAAGAAAAAAATATTAAAAAATGAGTGAAATAAATGTCGAGAAAAAATTTCATAGGATAGATGAGCATCATATTTTTACATATTTAATTAAAAAAATTAATATATTTTGTAGCAATATTTTATTTTATTGTAATTTAAATATTATTATTCTTAATTTAAACATTATTATTATTATTATTGTTAATTTAAATATTATTATTATTATTATTCACCATTTTTCATTTTGCGTGCTTCAAATGAGAAATGGCCAACTACTCTATTTTGTGTGCGCTTTTGCATGCGTCAATAATAAAACGGGTATGTGTATTTTAGTGACTATTTTTCTTTGTGCATATTTAAAAAATTATCATTTTTATATATTTATTTGTATAAAAAAAGCTGTAGAGTAACCAATAATTTTTTCGGGTTTGGTCAGATCCAACGTTTTCAGCATCAATATTCATGTATGACGGGCCTGCTTGTGATTTCGCGACAATTTCACAATTCAATTACGTATTCCACTTCCAATTAATTAAGAAATATCGTGTGTTTCAAATACCAAATAAATATTTTTGTTCTGTACAATTTATTTTATATTATCTCATGATCAATAATATCGGTCATTTTGAAATTAGTTTATATTTTATTAAAATTTTAATTTAAATTAAAAATAATAATAAATTTATAATGTTGATGTGAAAGTTAATTAATGGATCAAATTAATATATCTTTTTATGATATTGTTTAGTCTGATAAGGTAAATACTAATTTATCATAAATCTAATTTTTATTTAAAAATTTATTGTTAATAAATGAATTATTATATATATAAAACTATCAAGATTTATTTAAATAAACAAATAAATTAATTATTTGATGAATTTAAATGAGTTGACCAAAGCAATATATATTTATTTTCAGAGCACTTAAGAATTTTTTATTAATTAATTAAATTTAAAAAATAAAGAGTTAAAGAGAGAGAGAGAGGAGCATTGATAAGATAATCCAAATAAGTAATGATGAGGAATTCTAATTTACCCTTCTTAATTGTGTGTCCATGCGTGCATGTGCTAAGCATATATAGGTACATTTTAGCACATTTTTAAAGACTATGGGTGTGTTTGTAAAATATTTTGGAGAGGATAAAACTGCGTTTCAATGTTTTGAATGCTGTTTTTTGATATTTGGTAATTTTTTTTCTTTGAACATTAACGTAATTTTGCATCCTAAAAACTCGTTCACTAGAAAAAAAATAATAGCTTCTGCATTTACTCAACGTAAATTTAGGTTGGTTGCTAATTATTATTAGTATTTCCATAATTTTTTAAATAAATATTGAAAATATTAAAATAATTATTCTAATTTTTGTGCACTGTTTACTATTTTAATTTTTTATAATATGTATTATTATTCTTATTAGAAATGATAAATTAAATAAAAAATTAATTATAAATAATTAACATTAATTTTAGTAAAAATTACCAAACATAAATTATGTTGGCACAAACTCACTTTTACCTAAAACCAATTCTACGAAATCACTTCTATTCAAACTCCAGTTTAGCCAACGTAAATCCAAACACACACTATATCCCTAAAGTGATTTTTAAGATCGACGCGTGTATTAAAATTTTCTCAAAGATTTTAATTATATTCTTAAAATTAAAAAAATTATACTATATTAGTCTTTGACCTATTTTCTATTAACGCACTAACGTGATTTGATGACATAGACTTTTAGTGACATGTACCACCTCATAATTTGGCTACGTGTAACAGTATGATAATATGTCGGTCAGTGACACATGACATACTGACATGGATAATTTATGCCATGTATCATAATATTATTTTGTCACGTGTTGAATTATGCCACGTGTTAGATTATGCCACGTGTCACAATGTTATTTGTCCACATGTCATCCACTATGTCATCATTATATATGCACCAAATTAGTCTCTTACGTCTCATGTTAGTCTTTGAAATTGAAGGTCGTGCACCAAACTAGTCATTTCATTAATTTGTTCTCTTTTTTTATAAATTCAAAATTTTTAATATCTTTGAATACACTAATTTTAATTTTATCTTTTCACAAATTATTTAAATACAAGTATTTTTACAAAATATTTTAAAAAATTTAGTTTTAATTATACAATTTTTTTATAATATTTTATTAAAAGAATTATATGAGATATTGATATTGATTTAGTAAAGAGTGTAAGTTAAGAGTATAATAATATTTCTTAATACAAACTTTTTAATATTTAACACCTTAATAAATATTTTAAGAATACTTGATAAGGTACTTGTTAACTAATATAAATTCATTATTTCCAAAATATAAATTCATTATTTCCAACCGTTTTAAGAATGTTCAATTTTCCATATAATTGACTTCTCAGTAAATTAATAACATAGATTTATACCGTCGATTATAATAATTTATTTTATCTATAACTTAGCTAGCAGCCTTTTCATATATTGCACTAATAATTAATATAAGCACTTATTGTAACTATGTCTTGAACAGTATTAAAACGGATACAAATAAACACAAGAAGTAATAATAAAGTTATGGATTTAGCTAATATATACTCTAATAATACAAGTTAAAATTATTAATTAAAAATTTTATTACAAAAAATTGTATAATAAAAAATATAATTAAAATAAGTATAAAAAAATATTGAGAATTTTAAATTTACAAAAAAAAGAAAACAAACTGACGAAGGGATTAATTTAGTGCACGATATTTAATTTCGAGAAACTAAAATGAGTCATTTGATGCAAAATAAAGGACTAATTTGGTGCATATGTAATGACACATAGTGAATGACACGTGGACAAATAACATTGTAACACGTATCATAATCCTACACATGACAAAATAGCATTGTGACACGTGGTATAATCATCCACATCAACTTGCCACGTGCCACTCAACTACACGTCATCATACTGTTACACGTGACCAAATTATGAGATGACATGTGTCACCAAAGGTCTACGTCATCAAGCCACGTCAGCACATTGTTAACGAAATACGGGTTAGAGACTAAAATGGTATAATTTTTCCAATATCAGATACGTAATTGGTGCAATTAAAATTTTAGAGGCAATTTTAATGCACAACGTCAATCTCAAAAACCACTTTAAAAATTTAGTCCATTTTTAATATATGAAATACGAATTAATTATGTTATATAAATATTAAAATACAAAACATAATAAAAAATAATTAAATAATATATATTTATATATAATAATCATATCCGAATTTAACAAATCCAACACATAATTAAAATTTGAGCAAAAATATCTTTTTAGAACATGCATTAAGTATACCATAACATTATGAAAATATTTTACAAATTTCATATTCACATGAAAATATAAATATAATGACGCGATAAATTAATTATATAGAATTTAGTTCAAACATAATATTATATATTTAAATAAATATATAGAGATATTTATTTTATGTGTTAAATATTTTTATAATTAAATTTATTATAGATAATATATAAAAATAAATATTTAATTATTCTATTAATTTCTATAATTTTACTAAATTTTTAATTAAATCCTTATAATTTAAAAATTTATAATTAAATTCTTATATTAGATAAAAAAGAATTGATTAGGTCTCCTCAAACTATTTCTCTTAAAAGCTACAAAATACTTTTGGAAAATTTATTTTTGTATTTGATGTAGAATAAATTTTGAAATATTTTGAAAACAAATATTCTTGGATTATTGTGTTTTTTCTTAAAAAATTGGTGAGAATATAATTACAAATTTTAAAATATAAGAACCTAATTAAAAATTTAATAAAATTACAGAACTTAACAAAATAATTAAATTAAAAATAGATTATTTATCTTTTAATTTTGGAAAGGTACCAAAGTAATAATTATTTTGTTTCTCTCTTAATTTACTACGAATCATATGATTTTAGGAATGCTTAGAATTAACACAAGCGTGGTTCATGCCAACCCCAAATTCGTTGAATTGATACAGACTAGGAACCCATCCGATATTATGGGTAATAGTTTACGCATAATCATAAAAAGCTAATAATATCACTCTCTTTAATTTAGGAATCAGTAGTAATTTGCATGTTTCAGATAGTAATGAGTTGCACCGTGTGGGTGTGGCCACACTCTTTAACATATATATATGACCATTTCTAATTCCACTCATTTTTTTTATTTATTTTATAAAGGATTGATCAATGCCATCATTCATTAGTCAATTGTTCTATCCTTTTTGTTCTTAATGCCTTCACATCTCATGTATTCTAAAAGTCACTTTAATTAGGACAAAATTAAAGTTATTTTAAAGTAACGAATGAAATAATAACGAATGCATTATAGTTGATGGAGTTCCACTAATTAATAAAAAGGGCAAATCAGTTAGATAAATCAATGCCAATTTAATATTACATAAATAATTCAAATAGAAAATTGTTACGTGTATATTTTTAGAGGATATTTCTATGTAAATCAAAGTAGCCAAACTCAATTTAGTATAATTCTATATAAATCGAAATAGGCAAATTCGATTTAGTAGACATTCATATAAATCGAATTAGTCCCTATCGATTGATGGATGCAAGGTTAGGTTTTCATGTAAATCAAATTAAACTAGTTAGATTTATGCTAAATTGAAGTCTTCAAATTCGATTTACTGCGTCGAGATCAATATGAATAAATCAAATTATGGGAGGGATATTTACTATAATTTCAGCAACATATATATACCGGGTACTTCGATTTAGTAGGGTGCAAATATATATAAATAGTTGTAGAATGTGAATTTTTTATTATAGTGAGCCCCACAATGACTAGTGATGAGAGTTTCTTAATTTTGGTACATTATAGAGGGTCAATTAAGAAAAAAATACATTCCGAAATTAGGTTTACTCATAAAGATGTAGCGACCCTCAGTTTTAAAAATATAAATATAAATAAGTTATAATTTATTTCATAAATTAGAGTTTTCTATTTTTAGAAATTATTTTATTATCAATAATTGAACTAATTTTATAACTATTTGAATTCAATCAAATTCATATTATTATATATATTTTATGATAAAATATATTTTACATAATTAAAACTATAATTCTAGTCATTTATAAAAAATGAAACTTATATGTATATCTTAATTTGAGTAATTGATATTTTAATTTAGAAATAGAATTTAGTTAATAATATTATTATCGAGTTCGAGATCTGCCAATATAAATAAATATCGGTACTTTTATTGAGCTTAACTTTGCTAATATTTCACCAAATATCTTTCACTCTTAAGTTATTAATGTCATTTAGATTAATAATTCATATATTATTAACTTTATATATAAATTATTATTATTATTATTATTATAACTATTTGATTTACCTATTTTCGATTACCTAATCTATGCTTACGTTTATATTTATATATATATAAATATAAAGACTATGCATATACGTATTAATGTATTTCAATCATTAATTCATTATATATAAATATGTCCATTAAAATTTATTATTATCGTTATATATATATAAAACAGGGGCGAAACTAGGTTGAAGTTGAGGGGAGTCAAAAATTAATCTTGTAAAAAAAAGAGTAAAATAAAATTTTTAAGGGAGGCTAAAATAAAATTTGTACACAATTTATAAGGAAAAATTAAAATTTGGGAGGGGCCATTGTTCCCTTTTGTTATATGTGGCTCCGCCCCTGATATAAAATATTAAGTGTTGTAATATAATATTATGTTATTATAATCTATTCTTTCTTCTAGTATAAGTATAGTCTATTATTATAATTCTTTTTCATAAAGTCATTTATATAATAAAGAAAGCCAAGGCGGCTTGCTTTCTTAAGTCGTACATATATATATCGGTGACATAGCTCATTTATCTTTTGGGTTTGGCCAACTGGAATTTTAGGAGGCATAAACGATTCTGGACATTTTCTTCTTCGATAGCTCGGTCAGAAAGCTTCTCCTGAGTTTTGGATATTTTGATTAGTTCGGTCAGAAAGCTTTTTCGGAGCTTTGAATATTTTGATTCTGTACGAAGGTATGATTTTGGTTTCTCGTAGTTAATGTTTAATGTCACGTGAAAACTTAGGCTATAAGACTTTAAGATAGGAATGAACTGAACGTATAATTGATGGATTGAGTATATGATATAAAATGTGTGGTTTAGCTATTGTTAATGATTTGCTATTGAAGTTGGTCGGTTTGGAAAAAGATTTAATATTGGTATTAGTCTGATTTTGAAATAATTTGAATGACTAAGAGGTGTTTGGTTTGATAGTTGGGACCCTTGAAAGATGGCAGAAATCCGAGTTTTAGAGGAGATATTGCCAAAATTTCTATAAGAATTGGAGTTTGGATTTGAAGTGTTATTTTAAAAAGGAAAGAGATTATTATGTGGCTTGTGTATTTGAGACTATTTGTTGACCCTCTGTCGCAAGATGTGACCGGGCACTTTAACTCCCCGGATTCCCCCATGGACATGCATATATATATGAATATTAAATATTATATTTGAACTTGGAGTTTAACACCATGGAATACTATATTATTGAGCTTGGTGTTTAACTCCATGGAATACTATATTATTGAGCTTGGAGTGTAACTCCATAGAATATTATTGAGCTTGGAGTGTGACTCCATGGAATATTATATTTGAGTTTGGAGTTTGACTCTATGGAATATTATTGAGCTTGGGGATGCGCGCACAGAGGGATTGTCCAATGGCTAACTACCAGGACTTGTCGGGTTGTGTAACAACCACCCCTTCTAGAAACAAAAATTAAATTCGAAATTCGAAAGTCAGTTGGGAGCTGGGCTTAGAATTTTGAATTTATGGATAGGAATCTAGTAACCGCCTTCCGTTTGAATTTAAAATTATCCTAACCACCCTATCACCAAATGTATATAAATAGGGGTGCACCTATAGGTAGAAAATCACTTCTCTCAAACACTAATCCTCTCCTTCTCTCTCTACAAAAATATATTCCGTGTGCAAACACAAGGAACACAAGAGGCAAGCTCATAGGCAACAAGGAAGCGTTAGAAAAAGTGTTGGGAATTATGCCTTTCTTACTTATGTTGGCATGTAGTATGCTCTAGTTTATTTCCTTCCATCCATGCATGATTACTATCTTTTCATGTGTTACATGGCATTAATACCTTGTTCTCATCCCTTATCCATGTTGACCATGTTCATCTATTCTATCATTCATGACCTCTTGATTCATTAGTACATACCTTTTTACCATGTTTAATTACTTGATATATCCTAATTTTTACCTTGTGCAATTACATGACTTTTCATATCATTATAAATGTTTCTGATTTTATATTTTATTTAATTATTTAATATACCATAATTCTACCATATGCATTTACATGGCTTTTCATACCATTAACGTTCCTTTAATTTTGAGAGTACATGCATTTCTACCATATTTTATTATTTAATGTACCATAATCCTACCATATGCACTTACATGACTTTCCATCATTAACGTTTCCTTAATGTTAAGAGTACATACCTTCCTATCATGTTGTATCTAATTATTTAACATTCCCTAATTTTATTATGTGCCCTTACATGACCTTTGATTACCGTTACATTATTATTATTCCTTTAATATTGAGAGTACATGTTTCTTTTTGTGTCTTGTTCAAGGAACCCTATTTTATTATATGCAACTAAATGACCCTTATATCATTATGTTATTATTGCTCCTTTAATTTAAAAATCAAGGGTACATGCTTCTTATAATATCTAATCAAAGTATTTCAAATACTCCCTTTCTTATTATATGCACTTAGATTATATTTTATACAGTATATCATTAACATCTTCTTAGGGTCAAGAGTACATGTTTCCTTATAATTATTTTATTTCAACTAATTAAGATCCCCCACTTTATTACATGAAATTATATTGACTTTTATACCATTAGATTAATATTAATATTTTCTTGAGTTAAAAAGTACATGCTCTCTTATAACTATTTTATTCAACTATTTAAAATATCCTATTTTTTATAATGTACATTTATTTTATATTATTAATACCCCTCTAGGGACGAGAGTACCTACTTTCGTATAAAATCTTATTCAAACATGTTTATTTTATCATGATACATGTCTCTCCTCTTGCATGATCCATTCTTGTATATGCCTAAATAACCCTACTTGTTAAAGAACTGAGGGAATGATCATTCGGTAAGGGAAGGTGACCCCCAAAGACAAGATAATCGAGATGATCCTTCGGTAAGGGAAGGTGATCGAATCGAGATGATCCTTTGGTAAGGGAAGGTGATCGGCAAACCTTTGGGAACCTTCGGTAAGGGAAGGGAACTCCCATCAATTTTATATAATAAGATATCTTTGTTGATATAACTCTTTTCTTGTGTATGTCTAAATAACCTTGATTGTAAATTGAACTGAGGGAATGATCCTTCGGTAAGGGAAGGTGACCCCCAAGGACAAGATATCGAGATGATCCCTCGGTAAGGGAGGGTGATCGATCGAGATGATCCTTCGGTAAGGGAAGGTGATCGCCAAGACATTCGAGATAAGAACCTTCGGTAAGGGAAGATGACTCTCATTTTATACCGGTTTGAGCTCAATACCTTCCATAAAAGTTAAAAGTTAAGAAAGAAGAAAGCATGAATGAAAGTTTGATTCTTAGTTTTTCTCAGATTTATGTATGATTATGTTGATGCTACTTAGGATGTTATCCTCCTATTTTTTCTATATGCTTTCTCTTCTTGCACACATGTTCTACAAGAAAGATGCATATTACATGCCATATCATACGCCTCTTTTCAAAAATCCCGCACGTGGGCTGGAGATGGATATGGAGGTGTTGCATAGCACTCCTACTGAGACGTTAGGTTCTCACTCCCTTTTTTTCCCATACTATCTCCAGAGGAACATGGCACAACGGAATCGGATCTTCATTGCACGAAAAATTGTTGGAGAAAGATTGCTAGTATCTCGATTTGCGAAGAACTGAAGGGTTCGGGCCAAGGATAGGACATGACACAAGGATGGAAGTTTTTTCGATGAAATTAGTTAGGATGCATTAGTTTCTTTTTCGTCATAGTTACCTTTAAGCACTATCCCCTTTAGGACCGTATTCATGGGAATTCTTTTATGTTTGCTTGAACCTCTTTGAGTTTTGTTCAATTTCATCCTTTTAGTACTACTCGATTTCCACCCAAAGTTTCGCACGTATTTTCCTTCTCTTCTTACCTAACGATTTAGTTATCTGCTTTTTTTCATATTAAGTGTGACACCCTACTTAAAGGCCTTTAAAGGTAGAATATTAATTTAGGGTGTTACATTATTGGTATCAGAGCAAAGTCGATCCTAGAAATCCTGTCTTAGAAGGTACAACTGATAAAACTTCTACCTATGGTTACCCATGAACAGGAAACCTATGGCAAGCCAAAGAAGCCCACCAGTCAGAAGATCGAATCGAGGGTAAGTGCATAATTAATGGAGTTCCTTTAACTATTCTTTACGATACTGGTGCTTCTCATCCATTTATATCTCTCTCTGCTACTAGTAGAATCAGTTTACCCATGACCAAACTACCATATGTCCTACTAGTGACTACCCCAGCCGGTAAGAGTGTCAAAACTCAGCAAGTTTGTCAGGGAACTTGCATCCTCATTTCAGATAGGTCATACCTTGCTGACCTAGTGTGCCTCCCTTTAGTAGGACTAGACATCATCCTAGGAATGGATTGGCTCAACAAAAACCGAGTCTTGTTAGATTGTTTTGAGAGAAAAGTCATCTTTCCTTCTCCATCCATACATGACACAAGTGACCTTCCAAGATCCTCCAAAAGTACAAGTACGAGACAAGAATGTGCCTTGCTAAATTCGATAAAAGCAGATCCCAATCAGGAGTTGTGTGAGATACCAGTAGTACGAGACTTTTCAGATATCTTTCCCGAAGATATACCTTCTTTTCCCTAACACGGGAAGTCGAGTTCTCCAAAGAATTGGTGCCTGGTATAGGGCCAATCTCCATAGCCCCTTACCGGATGGCTTCGTTGGAGCTCACTGAACTAAAGAACCAACTAGAAGAACTGCTGCAAAAGGGATTCATCAGACCAAGCGTCTCTCCCTGTGGAGCTCCAGTATTGTTCAAAAATGATGGTAGTATGTGTCTCTGTGTAGACTATAGACAACTCAACAAAATCACGGTGAAGAACAAGTATCCCCTTCTAAGAATAGATGACTTAATGGACCAACTACAAGGTGCAACGGTGTTTTCCAAAAAAAAATGACTTGAGATCAGGGTATCATCAAATAAGGGTAAAAGAAGAAGACATTCCGAAGATGGCTTTTCGAACGAAGTTTACAGTAATGTCTTTTGGGTTGCGTACTAATGCAATGCAAGAAGGTAGTGGCGTATGCGTCAAGGCAACTAAAGACCCACGAAGTCCCTGAATGGAAGTGGGAGAACATATTGTTGAATTTCGTCATGGGACTACCTCATACTCAAGCAAGACGTGATGCCATATGGGTCATTGTGGACCGGCTTACCAAGACTGCCCATTTTCTACTAATCAAGGCGACCGACTCGTTAGAAAGACTAGCCATGCTATATATCAAAGAGATCGTGGAGTTACACGGGGTACCATCAACCATAGTCTCGGACAGAGACCCCAGATTTACCTCTAGGTTTTGGAACGCATTGCAGAAGGCATTCGGGACAAAATTATGCTTAAGCACGTCATACCACCCGCAAACAGATGGACAAATGGAAATGACCATCCAGTCATTGGAAGATATGTTATGAGCTTGTGTCCTAGACAGACTAGGAGAGTGGAAAGATCACTTACCACTGATCGAGTTTGCTTATAACAACAGTTACCATAGTAGCATCGAGATGGCACCATATGAGGCACTTTACGGGCAAAAGTGCCAATCTCCTTTATACTGGTATGGACCAGAAGAGAAAGGCAACTTAGGACCCAAATTAGTAAGACAGACCACAGAAGATATCAAAAGGATAAGGGAAAGAATATGTACCGCCCAAAGTCGACAAAAGAGTTATGCAAATCAACGAAGAAAACCCCTCGAATTTCAGGAGGGCGATCACGTGTTCCAAAAAAAAAATCACCCCTACCACCGGGGTAGGAATGGCCCTTAAGGTACGGAAACTAAGCCCCCGGCACCTGGGCTTATTCCAAATCCTCCGGCGTATAGGAAAGTCGACATACCAACTCGCCCTACCACCGAATCTATCGAGACTACACAACGTGTTTTATATGTCCCAGCTCCAAAAATACCAGCACGATCCAAGCCATGTGTTGCAGCAAGAGGATGTAGCACTCAAAGACGACCTGACCTTTGAACAACCAGCCATGAAGATTGTAGATAGAAGCATGAAGCAACTAAGGAGCAAGACGATACGACTGGTAAAAGTGGCATGGGGTAGTGGCAATTCAAGGGACTACACATGGGAAAAAGATGCTGACATAAGACAGAAGTCCCGGAATTGTTTACAGGTAACGATCATGGTGAAGATTTCCTTTCCAACAGTAGGAGATTACAATAAGACCCCTAAGTTATTTAACAATCCTCATCGACCAATTTCGGACATGGAATTTGGGACAAATTCTTTTTTTACGGGGGTGATAATGTAACAACCACCCCTTCTAGAAAAAAAAATTAAATTCGAAATTCGAAAGTCAGTTGGGAGCTGGGCTTAGAATTTTGAATTTATAGATAGGAATCTAGTAACCGCCTTCCGTTTGAATTTAAAATTATCCCAACCACCCTATCACCAAATGTATATAAATAGGGGTGCACCTATAGGTAGAAAATCACTTCTCTCAAACACTAATCCTCTCCTTCTCTCTCTACAAAAATATATTCTGTGTGCAAACACAAGAAACACAAGAGACAAGCTCATAGGCAACAAGGAAGCGTTAGAAAAAGTGTAGGAAATTATGCATTTCTTACTTATGTTGGCATGTAGTACGTGCGTTATTCTATTTTCCTTCCATCCATCCACTGATTTTATATTTTATTTAATTATTTAATATACCATAATTCTACCATATGCATTTACATGGCTTTTCATACCATTAACGTTCCTTTAATTTTGAAAGTACATGCCTTTCTACCATATTTTATTATTTAATGTACCATGATCCTACCATATGCACTTACATGGCTTTCCATCATTAACGTTTCCTTAATGTTAAGAGTACATACCTTCTTACCATGTTGTATCTAATTATTTAACATTCCCTAATTTTATTATGTGCCCTTACATGACCTTTGATTACCGTTACATTATTATTATTCCTTTAATATTGAGAGTACATGCTCCTTTTTGTGTCTTGTTCAAGGAACCCTATTTTATTATATACAACTAAATGACCCCTTATATCATTATGTTATTATTGCTCCTTTAATTTAAAAATCAAGGGTACATGCTTCTTATAATATCTAATCAAGTATTTCAAATACTCCCTTTCTTATTATATGCACTTAGATTATATTTTATACAGTATATCATTAACATCTTCTTAGGGTCAAGAGTACATGTTTCCTTATAATTATTTTATTTCAACTAATTAATATCCCCCACTTTATTACATGAAATTATATTGACTTTTATACCATTAGATTAATATTAATATTTTCTTGAGTTAAAAAGTACATGCTCTCTTATAACTATTTTATTCAACTATTTAAAATATCCTATTTTTTATAATGTACATTTATTTTATATTATTAATACCCCTCTAGGGATGAGAATACCTACTTTCGTATAAAATCTTATTCAAACATGCTTATTTTATCATGATACATGTCTCTCCTCTTGCATGATCCATTCTTGTATATGCCTAAATAACCCTACTTGTTAAAGAACTGAGGGAATGATCCTTCGGTAAGGGAAGGTGACCCCCAAAGACAAGATAATCGAGATGATCCTTCGGTAAGAGAAGGTGATCGAATCGAGATGATCCTTTGGTAAGGGAAGGTGATCGGCAAACTTTTGGGAACCTTCGGTAAGGGAAGGGAACTCCCATCAATTTTATATAATAAGATATCTTTGTTGATATAACTCTTTTCTTATATATGTCTAAATAACCTTGATTGTAAATTGAACTGAGGGAATGATCCTTCGGTAAGGGAAGGTGACCCCCAAAGACAAGATATCGAGATGATCCCTCGGTAAGGGAGGGTGATCGATCGAGATAATCCTTCGGTAAGGGAAGGTGATCGCCAAGACATTCGAGATAAGAACCTTCGGTAAGGGAAGGGGACTCTCATTTATACCGGTTTGAGCTCAATACCTTCCATAAAAGTTAAAGGTTAAGAAAGAAGAAAGCATGAATGAAAGTTTGATTTTTAATTTCTTTTCAGATTTTTGTATGATTATGTTGATGCTACTTAGGATGTTATCCTCCTATTTTTCCTATATGCTTTCTCTTCTTGCACACATGTTCTACAAGAAAGATGCATATTACATGCCATATGGGTCATCGTGGACCGACTTACAAAGACTGTCCACTTTCTACCAGTTAAGGCGACCGACTCATTGGAAAGACTAGCCACGCTGTATATCAAAGAGATCGTGAGGTTACATGGGGTACCAACAACCATAGTCTCGGATAGAGACCCAAGATTTACCTCGAGGTTTTGGAACGCACTGCAGAAGGCATTCGGGACAAAATTGTGCCTGAGCACATCGTACCACCCGCAAATAGATGGACAAACGGAGAGGACCATCCAGACGTTGGAAGACATGTTACGAGTTTGTGTCCTGGACAGACCAGGGAAGTGGGAGAGTCACCTACCACTGATCGAGTTTGCTTATAACAACAGTTACCATGGTAGCATCGGGATGGCACCATATGAGGCACTGTACAGGCGAAGATGCCAATCTTCTTTATGCTGGTACGGACCAGAAGATAAAGGCTACTTAGGACCGGAGTTAGTAAGACAGACCACAGAAGATATCAAGAGGATAAGAGAAAGAATGCGCACTGCCCAAAGTCGACAAAAGAGTAATGCAGATCAACGAAGAAAACCCCTCGAATTTCAGGAAGGCGATCACGTATTCCTAAAAATCACCCCCACCACCGGGGTAGGGAGGGCTCTTAAGGTACGAAAACTAAGCCCCCGGTACCTGGGTCCATTCCAAATCCTTCGGCGTATAGGAAAGTCGGCATACGAGCTTGCCCTACCACCAAATCTATCAAGACTACACAACGTGTTCCACGTGTCCCAACTCCGAAAATACCAGCACGATCCAAGCCATGTGTTGCAGCAAGAGGATGTAACACTCAAAGACGACATGACTTTTGAACTACCAGCCATAGAGATTGTAGACAGAAGCATGAAGCAACTAAGGAACAAGACGATACAACTGGTAAAAGTGGCATGGGGTAGCGGCAATTCCAGAGGCTACACATGGGAAAAAGAGGCAGACATGAGACAGAAGTTCCCGAACTTATTTACAGGTAACAATCATGGTGAGGATCTCCTTTTCTCCACAACAATAGGAAATTCCAGTAAGACCCCTAAGTTATTTAAGACGACCCTTATCGACCAAGTTCAGACATGGAATTTGGGGACAAATTCTTTTCTTACAGGGGTGATAATGTAACAACCACCCCTTCTAGAAACAAAATTAAACTTCGAAGTTTGAAAATCAATTAGGAGATAAGATTAGAATTTTTGAAATTTTGGATAGGAACCTAGTAACCACCCTCAGTTTGAAATTTAAAATAATGTTTTTTTAAATGCTTGGCATGTGTTATGTTCCATTTTTTATTATTACTTTCTTCCATTCACGAATGTTATCATGACATTAATTTTCTTTCACTCATCTTTCATTCATGTTGAGCATGTCTTTCCACCATGTCATTCACGTCTTCTTGAATCATTATTATATGTCTCCTTATGATGTTCATTCAGTTATTTACTATACCCATTTTGTGCTCTTTCATATAATTATGTTGTTAATATTCCCTTTGGGTCGAGAGTACATGCCCTCTTATAATGCTTATTCAATATCCTATATTATTGTATTAATATTCCCTTAGGGCCGGGAGTACATGCCTTCTTATGTCTTGTTCAACATATAGGCATATGTGTGATCTTTTACATGGTTATATTATTATTTATAATATTTTAATTCAATTATTTAACATACCTTATTCTATTATGTGCATCCATGTGACCTATTATATCATTATGTTATCATTATTCCTTTAAAGTCAAGAGTACATGCTTTCTCAAATATTTTGTTTAAAAATTTAATCCTATGTGCATCTATGTGATCTCTTCTATCACTATTCCTTTAAGGTCAAGAGTACATGTTTTTCTTCAAAATATTTAATATTCTTATTATGTACACTTATATGATCGCCAGCACCATTATATTGTTTTAAGATCGAGGATACACAACTTCTTTAATATTTTGTGCAATTATTTAAAATGCCACATCCTCTGCACTTGATCTGACCTCTTTTAATCCATGCTATTATATTACCAAGATCTTTTAATTGGAAAACCCATACATATGTTAGAGTCTCATGATTTTTATATATCCCTTTATCATCATAATTGTCCCTTTTCTTGCATGATCCCTTCTCATATGATTTTTCTCTTGTGTACGTTTAAACAACCTAAATGTAAATTGAACTGAGGGAATGATCCTTCGATAAGGGAAGGTGACCCCCAAAGACAAGATATCGAGATGATCCCTCGGTAAGGGAGGGTGATCGATCGAGATGATCCTTTGGTAAGGGAAGGTGATCGCCAAAACGCTTGGGATAAGAACCTTCGGTAAGGGAAGGGGACTCCCACATTTTTATACCGATTTGAGCTCAATACCCTCCATAAAAGTTATAAATTAAGAAAGAAGAAGGCACAAATGAAAGCTTGAGTTCTATGTTTTTCCTTAGATTTAATTATGATTATGTTGATGTTATCATTCTATCTTCCTATATGTGTCCCTTTTTTTTTTTGCACACATGTTTTACAAAAGAAAAGATGCATACTACATGCCATGTTATACGCTTCTTTTTTTAAAATCCCGCACGTGGGCTGGAGATGGATATAGAGGTGTTGCATAGCACTCCTACTGAGACGCTAGGTTCTCACTCCCTTTCTTTTCCCATACTGTCTCCAGAGGAACATGGCACAGCGGATAGAGACGACGCAGTGCCCCCCGAGGGTAACTTCTGAGTATGACCCCTCGAAGCACGCGTGGGTAGTTGCGACCACTACTACCGTGCTCCAGACTATCTATTTAGGTCGAGAACCCGTGGAAGAAGGACCCCAACTGCCCGTCGTAACCTTCCTAGATAAGAATGCTTCGACATCTAGAAAGCGGTCACCTAAGGTGGTACACCTCGAGTCCGACTCCGAGGCCGAGGGAGAGGAATCCGACAACCCTGACCAGAAGGAAGACACCATGGAGGAGGATCCATAGGAGGAGTTGAACCCTTGCGGAAGTCCAAAGGTGGAATACGTGCCCTACTCCCCCACTTCGGCACCCCGTCGAGTTTTGGTTCACCCCACGCAACGAAACCGGGTCTTCACTGCGCAAAAGGGTGTTGGAGGGAGACCCCTGGTACCTCGATTCGTGAATAACTGAAGACTCCTGATCAAGGATAGGATAGGACGCAAGTATGGGAGCCTCTTCGACGAGATTAGTTTAGGACGTAGTTAGTTTCTTTCCTATTTTAGTTTCCTATAAGTATTTTTATTTTGAAACGTACTCATGGTTAAGATGTCTATTTCACTTTAATTCAAATTCCAACGCTTTAGCGCTACTCATTTTCCGCTCTACGCGTATTTCCTCCTGCCTCACGTAACGATTAAGTCATTCTTTTTCTTGGATCAAGTGTGGCACCTTATTTTAAAGACCTCCACGATAGTATAAAACTTAGGGTGTTACATTATTGGTATCAGAGCAAAGTCGATCCTAGGAGATATGACTAATGAAACCTCTTCCTATGGTTATCTATAAACAGGGGACCCATGGCAAGTCGTGGACGCCCGCGTGGAACAGGCTCGAGCTCCTCAACCCTAGCAAAGCACATGAAGGAGATGGCCAAGGCAATGAAGGAGCAGGCCCAAGCCACTACTCTGATAGCTCAACAACTGTCCACTGGGGGCAGGGACCCCAATACTCCCAGACTAGAGGAGGGACAAACCCGTACAACTTTTGCTAACTTCAAGAAGATTGGTCCGCCTGAATTCTGTGGGGCCCTCGACCCTGATAAGGCAGAGGAATGGCTGACAGAAATGGAGAAAGTATTCACAATTTTTCCATGCACTGAGGTGCAGCAAGTGAATTACGCTACCTTCATGCTCAAAGCTGATGCCGAATTTTGGTGGGATGGAGCAAGACGGTTGTTGGAGGATGCTGGAACAGATATCAGCTGGGCCACCTTCAAGGAAGCTTTTTACAAGAAGTACTTCCCCCTTTCTGTTCGAGAGTCCAAGAAGATGGAGTTTCTTCAGCTGAAGCAAGATAGGATGAGCATTGCAGAATACACAGAGAGGTTCGAGAGGCTCTGCAAATTTTTCGCAATGTATAAGGCTAATCCAGATGAAAAGTGGAAATGTATGAAGTATCAAGGAGGGCTCAGGGCAGAGATCCTAACCGCAATAGCCCCACTGGAAATCCGGGAGTTCTCCTCCCTTGTTAGCAAGTGCCAAGTGATCGAGGAATGCACCAAGAAACTAGCGTCAGAAAGAAGCGAGGCTTTCAAGAAAAGGCAGCTGAATCAAGGATTCTCTCAGCAGCTGTCGTAGAAGAAGGCCGAAGACCTACAGGAAGGCAATCTCAATAGGGCACGAACCGCCAGAAACCTCCCACTGCCACCTCACCAAAGGCCACCGAACTCAAGGAGTGTGCCTCGTGTGGAAAGCAACATAGGGGCAGGTGCCTGGCCGGGCAAAATGTCTGCTTCCGGTGTTTCCAGCCAGGACATATCGCCAGGGAATGTCCAGCAGTTCCCCCACCCTCTGCCGATGCACCCCAACGTCAAGGACGAGTCTTTGCCCTCAGTAGCGAGGAAGCCCACCAGTCAGAAGATCGAATCGAGGGTAAGTGCACAATTAATGGAGCTCCTTTAACTATCCTATACGATACCGGTGCTTCTCATTCATTTATATCTCTCTCTGCTACTAGTAGAATCAGTTTATGCATGACCAAACTACCATATGTCCTACTAGTGACCACCCCAGCCGGTAAGAGTGTCGAAACTCAGCGGGTTTGTCAGAGGGTTTGCATCCTCATTTCAGATAGATTATACCTTGCTGACCTAGTGTGCCTCCCTTTAGTAGGATTAGACATCATCCTAGGAATGGATTGGCTCAACGAAAACCGAGTCTTGTTGGATTATTTTGAGAGAAAAGTCATCTTCCCTTCTCAATCCATACGAGACACACGTGATCTTCCAAGATCCTCCGAAGACACACGTACAAGGCAAGGATATGCCTTGCTAAACTCGGTAAAAGCAGATTCCCATTAGGAGTTCTGTGAGATACTAGTAGTACAAGACATTTCAGATGTCTTCCCCGAAGATATACCCTCGTTTCCCCCAACACGAGAGGTTGAGTTCTCCATAGAACTGATGCCTGGGACAGGGCCAATCTCCATAGCCCCTTACCGGATGGCTCCATTGGAACTCACTGAACTGAAGAACCAACTAGAGGAGCTGCTACGAAAAGGATTCATCCGACCAAGTGCCTCTCCCTGGGGAGCTCCAGTATTGTTTGTGAAGAAAAAGGACAGCAGCATGCATCTCTGCGTGGACTATAGGCAACTCAACAAAATCACGGTGAAGAACAAGTATCCCCTCCCAAGAATAGATGACTTAATGGACCAACTACAAGGTGCAACAGTGTTCTCAAAGATCGACCTGAGATTAGGGTATCATCAAATAAGGGTAAGAGAGGAAGACATTCCAAAGACAGCATTTCGAACGAGATACGGACACTACGAGTTCACAGTAATGTCTTTTGGGTTGACCAATGCCCCCGCCGTCTTTATGGACTACATGAATAGAATTTTTCGACCTTACCTCGACGGTTTCGTGGTGGTATTCATAGATGATATTTTAATTTTCTTCAAGACAGAAGAAGAACACAGGGAGCACTTGCGTGTAATACTGGGGACCCTTCGAGAGAAAAAGTTGTACGCGAAACTATCCAAGTGTGAGTTTTGGATGAAGGAGGTACAATTTCTTGGACATATGGTTTCCAGCAACGGAATATCAGTAGATCCCAGTAAGATAGACTCGGTACTAAACTGGGAAAGGCCGACGTCAGTCACAGAAATAAGGAGTTTTTTAGGATTGGCGGGCTACTATAGAAGGTTCATAAGAGGGTTTTCTCAACTAGCCCTGCCGTTAACTCGTTTAACCAGGAAGGATACCCCGTTTACTTGGACGCCAGATTGCGAAAGAAGCTTCCAGGAGTTAAAGTGTCGCTTGACATCCGCCCCAGTACTAGCCTTACCTAACCCCGACATGGCCTTCGAAGTTTAATGCGATGCCTCAGGACAAGGATTGGGTTGCGTACTAATGCAATGCAAAAAGATAGTGGCGTATGCGTCAAGACAACTGAAGACCCATGAAGCCAACTATCCAACTCACGACCTTGAACTAGCCGCGATAGTATTTGCGTTGAAGACATGGAGGCATCATTTGTATGGAGTTGGGTTTCAAGTATTCTCCGATCATAAGAGCTTAAAGTACCTGTTCGACCAGAAGGAACTCAACATGCGACAAAGGAGGTGGATGGAGTTTCTTAAAGATTATGACTTTGTTCTAAATTACCACCCAGGAAAGGCTAACTTGGTGGCTGACGCTCTGAGTCGGAAGGTACTCAAGGCATCATGGCTAATGATAAAAGAGGCAGAGTTGATAAAGAATTTCAGAGACATGAACTTACAAGTCACCCTCGCTCCAAAAAGCATACGTCTGAACCACCTAACAGTGGCAAGTCAATTCAAAGAACAAATAACTAAGGCACAGAGTTCCGATCCTGATTTTCAAGAAACCCTGCGCCTTGTCAAAGAAGGAAAATTGAAAGGCTTCACCGAAGGAGAGGACAAGGTGTGGAGATACCAAGGACGAATTTGTGTCCCAAAGGAAGGCGATCTTCAAAGCAAGATTGCGGAAGAAGCCCACAAAGGAGATTTTACCATTCATCCTGGCATGACGAAGATGTACCATGATTTGAAAAAGATGTTCTGGTGGCCAGGGATGAAAATGGATTTAGCTACAGTCGTGAATATATGTCTGGTTTGTCAGAAGGTAAAAATCGAACATCAGAAACCATCAGGGGTATTGCAACCCCTTGGCATCCCAGAGTGGAAATGGGAGGACATATCGATGGATTTCGTCATGGGACTACCTCGTACTCAAGCAGGGCGTGACGCTATATGGGTCATCGTGGACCGACTTACAAAGACTGCCCACTTTCTACCAGTTAAGGCGACCGACTCATTGGAAAGACTAGCCACGCTGTATATCAAAGAGATCGTGAGGTTATATGGGGTACCAACAACCATAGTCTCGGACAGAGACCCAAGATTTACCTCGAGGTTTTGGAACGCACTGCAGAAGGCATTCGGGACAAAATTGTGCCTGAGCACATCGTACCACCCGCAAACAGATGGACAAACGGAGAGGACCATCCAGACGTTGGAAGACATGTTACGAGCTTGTGTCCTGGACAGACCAGGGAAGTGGGAGAGTCACCTACCACTGATCGAGTTTGCTTATAACAACAGTTACCATGGTAGCATCGGGATGGCACCATATGAGGCACTGTACGGGCGAAGATGCCAATCTCCTTTATGCTGGTACGGACCAGAAGATAAAGGCTACTTAGGACCGGAGTTAGTAAGACAGACCACAAAAGATATCAAGAGGATAAGAGAAAGAATGCGCACTGCCCAAAGTCGACAAAAGAGTTATGCAAATCAACGAAGAAAACCCCTCAAATTTCAGGAAGGCGATCACGTATTCCTAAAAATCACCCCCACCACCGGGGTAGGGAGGGCTCTTAAGGTACGAAAACTAAGCCCCCGGTACCTGGGTCCATTCCAAATCCTCCAGCGTATAGGAAAGTCGGCATACCAGCTTGCCCTACCACCAAATCTATCAAGACTACACAACGTGTTCCACGTGTCCCAACTCCAAAAATACCAGCACGATCCAAGCCATGTGTTGCAACAAGAGGATGTAACACTCAAAGACGACCTGACTTTTGAACTACCAGCCGTAGAGATTGTAGACAGAAGCATGAAGCAACTAAGGAACA
This sequence comes from Arachis duranensis, assembly GCF_000817695.3. Lineage (NCBI taxonomy): Eukaryota > Viridiplantae > Streptophyta > Magnoliopsida > Fabales > Fabaceae > Arachis > Arachis duranensis. The sequence goes on from NC_029779.3 coordinate 13,837,204, forward strand.
AGACGATACAACTGGTAAAAGTGGCATGGGGTAGCGGCAATTCCAGAGACTACACATGGGAAAAAGAGGCAGACATGAGACAGAAGTTTCCAAACTTATTTACAGGTAACAATCATGGTGAGGATCTTCTTTTCTCCATAACAATAGGAAATTCCAGTAAGACCCCTAAGTTATTTAAGACGACCCTTATCGACCAAGTTCAGACATGAAATTTGGGGATAAATTCTTTTCGTACGGGGGTGATAATGTAACAACCACCCCTTCTAGAAACAAAATTAAACTTCGAAGTTTGAAAATCAATTAGGAGATAAGATTAGAATTTTTGAAATTTTGGATAGGAACCTAGTAACCACCCTCAGTTTGAAATTTAAAATA
>NC_029779.3:13837600-13843913 GCF_000817695.3 Arachis duranensis
TCATGTTGAGCATGTCTTTCCACCATGTCATTCACGTCTTCTTGAATCATTATTATATGTCTCCTTATGATGTTCATTCAGTTATTTACTATACCCATTTTGTGCTCTTTCATATAATTATGTTGTTAATATTCCCTTTGGGTCGAGAGTACATGCCCTCTTATAATGCTTATTCAATATCCTATATTATTGTATTAATATTCCCTTAGGGCCGGGAGTACATGCCTTCTTATGTCTTGTTCAACATATAGGCATATGTGTGATCTTTTACATGGTTATATTATTATTTATAATATTTTAATTCAATTATTTAACATACCTTATTCTATTATGTGCATCCATGTGACCTATTATATCATTATGTTATCATTATTCCTTTAAAGTCAAGAGTACATGCTTTCTCAAATATTTTGTTTAAAAATTTAATCCTATGTGCATCTATGTGATCTCTTCTATCACTATTCCTTTAAGGTCAAGAGTACATGTTTTTCTTCAAAATATTTAATATTCTTATTATGTACACTTATATGATCGCCAGCACCATTATATTGTTTTAAGATCGAGGATACACAACTTCTTTAATATTTTGTGCAATTATTTAAAATGCCACATCCTCTGCACTTGATCTGACCTCTTTTAATCCATGCTATTATATTACCAAGATCTTTTAATTGGAAAACCCATACATATGTTAGAGTCTCATGATTTTTATATATCCCTTTATCATCATAATTGTCCCTTTTCTTGCATGATCCCTTCTCATATGATTTTTCTCTTGTGTACGTTTAAACAACCTAAATGTAAATTGAACTGAGGGAATGATCCTTCGATAAGGGAAGGTGACCCCCAAAGACAAGATATCGAGATGATCCCTCGGTAAGGGAGGGTGATCGATCGAGATGATCCTTTGGTAAGGGAAGGTGATCGCCAAAACGCTTGGGATAAGAACCTTCGGTAAGGGAAGGGGACTCCCACATTTTTATACCGATTTGAGCTCAATACCCTCCATAAAAGTTATAAATTAAGAAAGAAGAAGGCACAAATGAAAGCTTGAGTTCTATGTTTTTCCTTAGATTTAATTATGATTATGTTGATGTTATCATTCTATCTTCCTATATGTGTCCCTTTTTTTTTTGCACACATGTTTTACAAAAGAAAAGATGCATACTACATGCCATGTTATACGCTTCTTTTTTTAAAATCCTGCACGTGGGCTGGAGATGGATATAGAGGTGTTGCATAGCACTCCTACTGAGACGCTAGGTTCTCACTCCCTTTCTTTTCCCATACTGTCTCCAGAGGAACATGGCACAGCGGATAGAGACGACGCAGTGCCCCCCGAGGGTAACTTCTGAGTATGACCCCTCGAAGCACGCGTGGGTAGTTGCGACCACTACTACCGTGCTCCAGACTATCTATTTAGGTCGAGAACCCGTGGAAGAAGGACCCCAACTGCCCGTCGTAACCTTCCTAGATAAGAATGCTTCGACATCTAGAAAGCGGTCACCTAAGGTGGTACACCTCGAGTCTGACTCCGAGGCCGAGGGAGAGGAATCCGACAACCCTGACCAGAAGGAAGACACCATGGAGGAGGATCCATAGGAGGAGTTGAACCCTTGCGGAAGTCCAAAGGTGGAATACGTGCCCTACTCCCCCACTTCGGCACCCCGTCGAGTTTTGGTTCACCCCACGCAACGGAACCGGGTCTTCACTGCGCAAAAGGGTGTTGGAGGGAGACCCCTGGTACCTCGATTCGTGAATAACTGAAGACTCCTGATCAAGGATAGGATAGGACGCAAGTATGGGAGCCTCTTCGACGAGATTAGTTTAGGACGTAGTTAGTTTCTTTCCTATTTTAGTTTCCTATAAGTATTTTTATTTTGAAACGTACTCATGGTTAAGATGTCTATTTCACTTTAATTCAAATTCCAACGCTTTAGCGCTACTCATTTTCCGCTCTACGCGTATTTCCTCCTGCCTCACGTAACGATTAAGTCATTTGCCTCGCGTAACGATTAAGTCATTTTTTTTCTTGGATCAAGTGTGGCACCTTATTTTAAAGACCTCCACGATAGTATAAAACTTAGGGTGTTACATCAAGTTGGCTGTATAACCGACAGATGAGACTCATCAGCCATAGGACAGGCATGCATCATATGCATTTGTTTGCTTTGTTTGAGTGTGTATTGTTTTAGTTTGCTTAACTGCTAAATTCTGCTTATCTGCTACTTGTTCTACTTGCTGTAAATGCTTCTCTATCTGTGTTTTCCTTGCTTGAATTGTATGTGTATGTTTTCTGAGAAACTTCTCTTGGCGGAGGTGTGAAGGGGGTTGTCCTACGGGTGATTCAGAGGATTAGAAGTGACAGAAAGTAGAATGTTAGGTTAAAGTTAGATTCAGAACTAGAATACCTTAGATAACTTACCTAATTCTGGTTTAGTTGAATCATTAAGATGAAGTCTGAGTGTTGAAGTTCTAAGAATGCCTCTGGTTTTCTCGGTACATTTTATATTAACTATGCGGACACTTTTACCATATTGAGAACCTCCGGTTCTCATTCCATACTATGTTGTTATTTTTCAGATGCAGGTCGAAAGATATCTCATTAAGCGTCTGGACACCTGAAGCAAAGTGATTACTGAGTTATTTTGGTGTGCAGTGATGTATATACACGTACTTAGCTTTCTCTCCACATAACTTATTCTTTTTGATCCTCTTAGAGGTTTATGGAGAGGCAGGATTTTGTTTATGTACATCTATTCCTACTTTTATTATCTTACGTTTGATAGTTATAGTTTGCCTCTCATGCAAGTTGTTCCGTTTCGGAGCGTGGCACTTTTCATTTTGCGATTTTCTTTTACCCATTTTTCAAGGCTCCTAGTCTATTATCTTCTTTCTACTATTATAAGTATGTATTTTAATTTTTTAGAAGTCGTAATACCTCGCCACCTCTGCTTTATGACTTAAGCGTAAGGCTCTGTGTGATAGGGTGTTACAAAAGATCTGATTAGTATTTTCATGAAACCTTCGACAAGTTTCACTGAGTTTCAGGATACTATAATTCAAAAACTGGGGCTGCAAGGTGTGAAACGGGTGAAAAAGTTATTCTACAGAATTTCAATATCTATTTTGTGGGATGATGTGAAGTATGATTCATTCGTCATAAGCAATGACGAAGATCTGGAAGTTCTGTTCCATTGTCGTCGGTAATTTCTGGAGGTGAGGACTCCTGAGCCGTTGGCCAAGCTTGTGGATGTGGTCTCTAGTTCAAGAGGTTCTAACTGAAATCCTCTACCTTCAGCCACAGCAGCTTGCTCTAGTTCGAGGTCTGTTGGTGCCTCTTCATCTCTGCATGATTGAGCCTGAGGCAGTTTTGGTGGCCTTCCTGTCCTTCATTGCTGATCTAAATCGCACTCGTGACAGAGAAAAGGTTGACACTATGCCCGTAGTTGATGTTGCGATTGTGATGGCCGGCATTGATGATGTGTTACCAGAATCCTGACAGGGCGGAGCACCGGATAGTATGGAAGATGTATTTCATGATGAGGATGATGATGATGTGGAGCCTACCACGATTGCCGATGATAGCAATGATGAGGATGCGAGGAATACTCTACCTGGGGGTGGTGGAGCAGCTAGTTCAGGAACTCCGCAATACCCCTCCCCCACCCCCCGACGCACTTTTCAGCTTTGGACTTGGATGTCATGAGATAACAGGGGGAACTTTCCGTTCCTGTCGGGTTTGGGACTAGAGACACACAGAATACAGGAGGACTAACTGATTTCTAAGTTGGTCAGCAAATTCAGGATAAAGAGGAGGTTGTGTTGCATGAAGACTTACAGCATCTGACGTAGAGTTGTGTATAAAGTGTTGGAATCTGATTATCGCAAGTACCATGACAAGTGTAAGTATTTCGGCAACAGGTGCACATGGTTGATTCGTATCAGTCTCTGACAGCAGAGGTATTTGAGAGATAAAATGGTACAATGGTTTGCATACTTGTCTGGCCACTTCGATATCCAGTGATCACAGGAGGCTAGATTACCATGTGATCTCGGCTTTCATACTACCTATGATTAAAGCCGATGCTGCAGTGTCAATCAAGGTGTTTTAGAATGTGACAGAGGCCCATTTTGGTTTCAAACCGACTTATAGGAGGGTTTGGATGGCTAAGCAGATGGCCGTGGCTCAAATTTACAAAAACTGGAAAGATTCATATAATGAGTTTCCGCGATGGGTTCTTGGTGTGCAGATGACGATGACGGGTAGTGTTGCAGTGTTGAGTAGGACAACCATGTAGAGCAGCCACCTGATATGCATATGAGTACTGGACTTGTCGCTGAAGAGCTGCATCGATAGTAACATCATAATGTACACTCTAGCATACCTCCGGACTGTCTCCCCGTCTGCCCCCTCGGGAAGGTCACTGAACATGTGCTGCATCCAAGTGCACTTCACAGTGAACTTGTCGATGTAGTCCAGTGGCGGCATCACATCCAACAACTCCTCAAACCAAGTCCACGCCGGACGGCCTCCTCCGATGTACCGTTCGAAGTCCGTTAAATATTCACTGACGTACTGACCGTTGATCAGGAGCCATAGCTGGTAGGCTACATCCTGTAACGTAACTGTGTACTCACTGAACGACAAATGAAAGGTATGAGACTCCGAACGCCATCTCTCCACAAATGCACTGACTAATGGCTCATCCAACTTAAACCAGTGGTCATTGAGTCTCGCGAGATGAGGCAGGCCAGCCATCTAGACGTACGACTTGATCATATCGTCTAACGGCATACCATGTTGCCTCCTCATGCTTGAGATGCAACGATGGAGATGCATGACATTGAAAAAATACTCTTACAATCATAAAACTTTTCAAAAAATATATTATCTAAAACGTAATTTTTATTGTAGATTTACTTTAATAAGATATCTATTAAACTCTCAGAATCCCTTATCCAACATGCATTTTTTATTTGTATACTCTAACAGACTACCATCCTTGTATCAATACTCTAACTCCTGTTCGAGATTTACAGATTCTATCAATTATAATTTTCAAGTTCTACACAGTTTAATATCAGTAAGTAGCTTCTAACACATTGCTACCCCTAAATCAAACCTCTAACTATTGCTTGAAGTTTATACATTCTAATCATGTTAGTAAATAAGATCTAACCGATTTAAACAAAACTAACACATAGTTTATTTCTTATAGAAAATAAAAGAAAATTTAAATTTTATTTTGCTAACCTCGTCATGCACGCTACCAGTAATATGTGCAACTCCATCCAAGCGGTAGATTCGATTCGGGTCGTCTTTCATTTTGATAGGCTGCGACGCTTTCTCTGGATTTAGTGGAGTATGCGGTATGTAAATCGAAACAGGGCAAGTAGATTTACATGGAGCACTCATTCTTATATAAATCGAATTATAGGAGGTAGATTTACTATTGGGTAAATCGAAACCACCCAATTTGAATTACCATGGGTACAAAATCATGGGGTAATTCAAACTACTCTCATTCAAATTACTATGAATAGGTGAAACCGGCTGCGTTGTGTAACACCCTACCATACAGAGTCTTATGCTTAAGTCATAATTCAGAGATGGCAAGGTATTACGACCTCTAAAATAAAAATTTAGTACGTATAGTAGTATGAATAATTGATTATAACTAGGAGCCTTTGTAGAAAAAGGGGTAAACAAAAACCGCAACTCAAAGCGCAACACTCCGACCGATAACGTAACGAATAAAGATAACCAACGCGAGATTATATATATACAAAGAAGTGTCAAAAACATGAATATCAAGGCTCAAGATCCGGCTGCGAAGATAACCGGTCCGAGCAGAACAATATATATATACATATGATAGGAATAAGGAAGACCCCAAAGGAAACCCAAAGGGACACAAATACATAAAACCTATTCTCCAAAAATCTCCCATAAGAGGAGTCATCACAGTTTGTATTATTTAATGGAGATAAAAGTATCTAAGCAAAACATATATCCCAGAACATAGCCCCAAGAACAAAGGATCTTCGCAATAGAAGAAGTCTCCAGCATGCATCAGCGGGACACCTCACGTCCTGCATCTGAAAACCACAAAATCCGCATGGGTGAGAACCAGAGGTTCCCAGCAGGTAACAGCTTCCACATATATAATACATAATAATAGAGGAAAGCCGAAGGCAATCCTAGAACTTCCTCCAATTAATATCAAAGCTTATAAACAAGCTAAACCATATAAGGCAACTGACTACAGATTCTTCAGTCTAACTAATACTTCCCTTTCCAATTCCTTCA
>NC_029779.3:13845271-13848583 GCF_000817695.3 Arachis duranensis
TTTCATCCCTTTTCTTTGAAATCAATTCAAAATGTATCAAATTCAACATCAAGCCTCCTCAACTCACACATTGACACATAACTCACAATTTACCAAAAATCATTATTTCACCATTATATCCCACTCCACCCAAGTGGCTCAAATTCAAACATATTGACATATCATATACCATTCCACATGCCAATTATCAACAACACCAATTCCAATAATTCATTATGGTACACAATCAACATCATACCCACCATCAACATGGTTCAACCCACAATTCAACCATAACCAATTATCAAGCATATATCACAACATGCATAATTCTCATACATCATACCACCAAGGCATCAATAATCATCATCACATATGTGACCACATCATATATCTCAATCATTCAACAACATCAACCATTCAATGCCTATCTTAGGGCCTCTAGCCTAAGTATTTCCTACCACATTACATATTAGATACGGGAAACCGAAACCATACCTTAGCCGATTTTCCCAAGCTCCACCGGAGCACTTCCAAACCACTTAACCACAAGCTCTCAAGGCCTCAACACCTCCAAGAACAGATTTCTCACCACCAAACCCTTTCCAAGCTTTTCAAAATCACCAATCAAGCTCCAATATCCACACATACACAACCTAAGCCACAACCATCATACCCATACACAACATCTCAAACCCAAACATCATAAAACAACAAAAATACACTAGGGTTGAGAATCTTACCACACCCAAGGTCCAAGGAGACAAGATTAACCTTCTCCTTCAAGAGAGTTGGGTCCTATAACATCAAAGAACCCAAAATCTCAACATTTTGCCCATGAAACTCGAAAATAGGGGCTGAGATTTCGAACAGCAAAGAGTGGCTTACCTCAAGATTGATTATATGGGTTTTGTAGAGCTCTCCGCGGTGAACGCGTGGCCGCAAACGGGGCGGCAATCGGAGCTCTAGATCAAAAGTTATGGTGGTTTGAAGATCAAGTGAGAGAAAGAACTTTGAGAGAGTGTTCTTCTCCCATAGCCTCCATTTCAGCGTTTTTGAGTGATAAGTGAGGAGAGAGAGTGCTGAAAACTAGGGTTTTGGTTAAGTTATGTTGGGCCAAGGGCCCACTTTGGGTCCGGTTGGCCCGGTTTGGCCCGTCCGGTCCAATCTTGGTCCGAATTCTATAAAATTGGTACCAAAATTCTCGTCTCAGTCTCCTCTATCACATTTAGCCATAAAAATCACATTTTAGGCTTTCTAGAATAAATTCTCATTTATGGGTTAATTAGCCGTTAATTAACCGGGTTTTACACGTTGTTTACTAAATTTATAAAGCCTGTATCAATTTACTTAAAGCATGCTTAAATCGAGATGATGTTATTCGATTTATATATATCTCAATTTTTTTAATAAATCTATGCAGTCAGATTCGAATTACTACTAAAAATTATAATTTAAATGATGCTGATTCGATTTACATAATAACACTTTCTAAAAGATTCACGTACCATTATTTAATTTAGGTGATATACGTAATTTTTTCAAATATTTAATTTATCTCAGTCATTTGTCCTAATAAAAATATTATATGTAGATACATTAACAAGAGGAAGAATCAGTATATTGTTAGTTAGAGGGACAAATAATTCATTTATTTAATCCATAGTTTCGAATTCGAATTTAAACTATAAAATATTCAATATTATAAGAATTATGCTCGTATGAGTTCTCAAAATTTTGAATAAGAAAATTGATACCTGTTATTTTAAAATGAGATAAGCTAAAAGACCAACAAACAAAAAGAAGAAAATGAGAAAAAATAGAGTTCATCAAACGAAACAAGAGTTAATTATTAAATTAATACAAGAAAAATTTTAACGCTAATAAAAATAATCATAAAATTATAAATGAGTATTTTTTAAAAGATTTTAAAATTTGATAAAAAATAATTAAAAAAACGTTAATTATTCTTATTTTTATTAACAAAAAAATGCTAAGGTGACTAATAAAATGAATGACTTAGTTAAATGTGTTTAAGTCCATAATTACATGTTATTTTTTATTTTAAAATAATAATTACATGATATTTTAATTGTTTTAAAAAATATAAAGGAGAATCTCAATTTCTAAATCAAATTATTACAATCCTAGCCCTATTTTTTTATGTGTTCAAATTGGTAAAAATAGTAGAAAAAACTCTACTATGTTGAATGAAGATTCCTTCGTCACGTGCCAAACGTGCGTGTCATGAGAATTTATACGCATGTATCCTAAATTGTAAAGCGCACCTGAATATTTATCGGTGTAAAAAAATAAGTACAAAAGTCGATCTCAATTGTAAAAACTTTTATCTAACAATTAATAGTAAACTAAAGCTAATCTTAATGTTTTTTTTTTTTTTGACAGAAAAAAACATATCATTTAGAAAAAAGTCAAATGACACTTACAGATAACATAGATAAATTAAATATAAAATTAGAGAAGATGATTAGATAAATTCTATGCTGAACTATAAATTGAAAGTAAGCCTAACGTTCGATTACAAAAAATTTTAACTAGTAAAAACATAGATAGATCTAAATTTCTATGATTTCTAAATCAACATTAAAAGTGATGTAACATGTTAAAAAATCCGTTCTTCTTCTCTGCTTAAAACCGCATCCTCCTCTGGTCTAAAGATATTTTCATGAACAACACTAAACTTCAGTGTATACTCCAAGTTCTGGTAGATCTGTACCAACCTACTCACACTACCAATAAAGAGAGGACAATAAACTACTACAAAAGAAGAGAAAATACACCACATAGAGATATTAAAAAAATATAAACTAAAATAAAATAAAAGATAAACAGAAAAGACGTGAGAAAAGAAGCAATGGAGATAAAGAAGAGAGGGGTAGGAGATGAAAGAACAGAAAACAGATTGGGGAAGAAAAGGAATGTGCGAAAAAAAACAGAATTAAGGAAAATGAAAATGAAAGAAAGCAAGAAAAGAAAGGAAAAGAGAAATAAAGTAAGACGAAGGAGAGAGGAGAGGGAGGCCACCACCTTACCAAGTTAGCGGTGGCGGCGGCGACAGCCTCTCTCTAAGACAACACAAAAATAAAAAAGGTTCAAACTCTAACAGAGAGAAAAGAGACAAACCAATCTTAATGTTAAGATTTTGTAATCACAAATATTATTTAGTATGTTTAGAATATTTGTGGATGTTTTAGTACATGAACTTGATCGAATAATGAAACGATTTTACAAGTGGATTTGGTTTATTGGGGTAAAGTGACCAAAATATTTTGCATATGATAGTAATATATATTTTATATTATTATTAATATT
>NC_029779.3:13848653-13851158 GCF_000817695.3 Arachis duranensis
ATTATTAGTACTAATATATACATAATTATAATAATAATTGTTAAAAAATATTTTAGTCAAATGAACTAAAGTGTATGATATTTAATTATTGTAGAAAAAAAATGTATTTTTAAAAATAAAAAGGATAAAAATATCATTTAAATATCTCACACAAAAAGAAATTTTTTTTTCAATTAATTCACAACACTTAATTATAATATCCTACATAATAATTACTAAAATTTATATAAAAAATATCCGATAAACACCTAAACATAAATTATGAAACAATAATTTTGGGGGTTAACTAGCATGGTTTATCTTTTACTTTAGCAAAATACACACAAAAAACTTACTTCAACCAATGGCTGCAACAAAACATACAAAACCATACTAATTTTCCTAAAAATTATTCTAATAAATTTGGCACATAAATTTTCCAAGCAAATTATCCCAACCAGTCCATTACTTTATTCTAGCACAACATATTTAAGGGTCTATTGCCAGTCAATAAGTTATTATATACATAAAACAGAATTCGAAGCCTCAACACTTGCTTAAACGAACGAGTGAACTGACCACAACTCACATACTTTTTTGCATATCATGGTGAACATCATGCAACGGCCGCCCACCTGAAAAGATGAAGGAATGTCCATACCCATCAACAATAAAAACAGACAAAAAATTAACTCCTTTAACAACTTCTTAATTCATTTTATGCAGTAATTAATCAAGGTAGAACCGACAAAATCCTCCACTCGTTGCTGCTTTGTCAGTTTTCTATCTACGCCTGCACGTATAGCAGAATCATGCGCCTTGCGCAACTACACGCCAGCTCATTTCAGCAGGTGCTGAAAAATAATTGTTTCAGCACTATAGCACAACCTAATAGTAGAGATGAGAAATCAGCTCGAACAGTGGCAGCAGTTTCAATTTCAGAGAGCAGGAAAAGGACACCCTCTGTCCCATCTCCCTCATCTTCTTTCTCTTTCTTCTCTTCCTCTCTTCATGGTCTATTTCTTCATTGTTTCCTCTCTTCTTTTCTTTTCTTGGTTTTTTGTTTTCTCTTTCTCTTCTCTTTTCTTCCTGCGCTTGTGTTTGAGTAAGGGTGTATGTGATTGAGTTTTAAATTGAATTTTGGCATTGTTGCGTCTGTGTATATTAATATAATTTGGAATTGATAAATGTTTGTTTTGTATATTGTTGTATTGTGTGTTTTATGTTCGTTGTATAAAAAACGAAAGAGACGATAACAGTAAAGCCGAAAAACTCGTAGTAGAGGTTGTCGTGTGAGTCCTTGGTGAGTGGAGTGGAGTGAAAAAGTGTGTTAATTTGGTGGAAAGAAATTTAGATTTTTTTTTAACTAGGAGATTTGGAGTAGATGAAAAAGAAAAGATGAAGTAGGAAAGAAGAAAATGAGGTAAAGAATAGAGTAGAATTTTCTAATTTTAACATGTTTAATATTATTTTAATTAATAATATCGCGTAATTGCAGAATTTACATCTAAATTCTTTTATCTGTCAGTTCAATATTTTCTATTAATAAAAATATGCTCTGTTAATATTCAGTATTTTTTGTCAAATGTATTAATGTTTTAGAAATTTTGTTGTCTTTCATATCTTTTGAAATTACTTTGTCAAAGTTAAAATTTTTAGAATATCATTTTAATAGTTTACTCAACAAAACAATTATTATATTATATTATATATATATATTTTATATTTATTTTGTCACCTAATTTTTACATTTTTTACTATCATTTCCATCATTTCTAACAACAAAATTGAGGTTGAAGAAGAAAGAAATTCATCAAAACAAATAAAAGAAGAAAAATCAAGAGGGAAAAGAAGAAAATTAGATAGGAATAAGGGAACGTGAGGAAGAAATATTAGAATTTTCTATTATTTGTATATGCTAAGTCAATTCATATGTAAATTTTATTATCTTCATACATTATACTAGAGAATCATTAGAATTAATTTAGATCAATTAGTATCGTCTATATTTATATAATATATCTGTATATTAATTATAGAATTCTATATCTTTATTGTTTTGATTCATTTAGCACCTATAAATATCCATTGTATATTATACATTTTGAACACAACTCAATAATACACTTTTTAAATTATTCTCTCAATCTTTTGTTTATAACACATTAGTTTGCCAAACGCCAATATATTCGAATACATACGTTGCTAACACAAAATTATTGACTTCTTGAAACGTCTAAAAATAATAATATTTTTTTTCAAGATAAAATTATATACTTTGATATTATATTAATGAAAATATTGTATATAAAAACTAAACTACATAATTACTAATAATTATAACTTTTGACTTATCAATAAGTTTTTAATTAATACAATTTATTTCATATAAACAATGATAAATTAAATATTATTTTAATATCAAATTTTGTAAAACAAAGTCAACCATAAAATTCAAGGAACCTTTTAAGAGACAAATATAAGCATTAGGCATTAGCAGGAGCAAAAAGCAAGAAGTAACAAGCC
>NC_029779.3:13851173-13852871 GCF_000817695.3 Arachis duranensis
ATTGGAGGTATGCATGTGATGTGCTATGTTATGAGAGTATAGTGATACTAGATTAATATGTGGGCGTAGCTTTTTTTGACTTGTGCTTTAACAAATCAGATCATACGAGTTGTTTTGGAAAGAAAATATCATGATTAAATCGAATGATCCGATTTGCAAGGAAAAAATTTTGAATTTTGGAAGTAAATTAGACTGTCCGTGTTGTATAAAAAGATTTTTTTTTAAAATAAAACCAAAATCGAACCGTCCAATTTTTCTGGAACACTCGTACCATCCGATTTGTAGTTCCCTAACACTACACGCCTGTAAAACACGCTTCTTCTCCATGTTGCTGTCTTACACTATTACTTTCTCCATAATAAAATTAAAAAACCGCATTTTAACGATTGAAAAATGATAATTCACTTTTTATTTCTTTTTTGTTAGATACATGAGTCCTTATATGAAAATCATTTAATTGAGATTGTTTTATCGCATATACAGTCATCAAAATGATGTTACAGAAAAATATTAATCATTTGATTAGGACATCATTTTAATAATTATGTAAGAGTTAAACAATTTTATTCAAATGATTATCATTCACATATAGCGAATGAAGGTAAGGTTATATAACATTAGTATTTTTTGTTATTTTTTGCTAGAAATTTTTATAGAAGAACTTATGCGTCTAATGAAAAGAAAAGAAACTGCGATTATTTTTCAATCATTAAGATACGAGTTGTCCAAACTAAGAAAATGAGAAAGGTCCAAAAAATTTTACTGCTACTCTCAGTCGAAGTCATAATAGTAATTTCAATACTTATATATATACACTCTGTATTAAAATATAAATAAGTTAATTTTATGATATTTATTATTTAATGTTTAAATTTTATTTAATTTATTTTTATAATAAATTTTAAATATTTAAAAATTATTTATTTTATATTTTTAAATTAAATATTAATTTTTAATTTATTTTTCTCTCTACACCTTCTTATCCCGGCATTATTTCTTTACTTCAATTAGAAAAAAACAAGCTAAAAAAGAAAAGAAAAAAGACATGGCAGTTGGAAGAGCGAAGAAAATAAAAGAAGGAATAATTAACTAAAAAAATTCTAACAGTATTAGTTAAAAAGATAATAAAAGTTAAAAAATTGATATTGAATTTAAATTTTTATATAAAACCTGTAATTATAATATTTTATAAATGGTTGAAAATGGAACAAATCTTGGTGTATCCGACACAAAATCTAGAGCACAGACACGTTGGAAGGAGCAGAGTCAGAGAGATTAGTCATAAACAACACGCGAATACACGAACCAACCTACTTTAATCTATAATTATTAACACGCGCTGCTCCACGCACGTGACGAGCGTGAAAACTGCACACAAAAAGGAAAAGCTGTGATTCAGATGCTAATCGTAATGGAGAATCACCCTCGTCATAGATTATCACCCTCGTCTATATTTATTTTTCTAAAAAAAAAATAATATTTACATATTTTTTATTATCTATACTTTTTTATATAATTTTAATAGTATAAAACTAAGTTTTTATTTTTTATTTCTTATCAATTATTTTTTATACTAAAAATAAAAAATATACACAAAATAATACATATAATATTCTTTTTATCTTTTGATATGTTTTATATTATTTTTTGAAATAAATATTTTTTTATTGTTTTTTTAATAATACTACTCTATAAAAA
>NC_029779.3:13853169-13853972 GCF_000817695.3 Arachis duranensis
TTATTGCATTATTTTTATATAAGAATATAAAAAATAAAAGTTACATTATTCATTTTTTATCCCATAAAATTATATAATAATTTTTTTTATGATATCTTTCAATTAGACAAATCAAAAATTAATTTATCATGAGATATTTATTGTTAATTAATTATTGTATGCACAAAATAAAATTTAAATTTTTTAATATTTATTCAGACAGACGAGCGAAATGATCACTCAATTAACCCAAGTTAATTTTATACTTTTAATAATGTAGTGTACGGTGATGTATGAGTAGAGTAGGAGAGGAGTTTGGCAGTGATGGCACGCCAAAGGCATATCACCATCAATTCCGGAGATTCTCTGCTGCTCCTTTTCCACATCTATCATTTCCCTTTCTTTACTATATCTTTTAATATTGAAAATTATGGTGTTTTACAAAATTATGGGACTATAAAATTCGCAGAGTGCGAATTGTCAGATTAATATTTTTTTAATTTATAAAGATAATACACAGACTGTGTATTGTATTATTTTAATATTAAATTACAATACACAAACTGCATATTGTATTATTTTAATATTAAATTACAATACACAGTCTGCATATTATAAATACACAATTTACGTATTGTCAGTTCTTTACCATAAGAATTTAGGCTTAATGCATTCATAGTATAAATTTTGGATAAACTGTCAAATTTGTCTCCAATTTTTTAATCTGCAGTTAAAAATATTTTTTATTTTTTATAGCAACAAAAATATTTTTAAAATATTATAAAAAATGATAAAAAATAATTATTTTTTTATAAATGACAAAT
>NC_029779.3:13854076-13854908 GCF_000817695.3 Arachis duranensis
TCTCTAGATTTTTTCATTTTTTTTGTCATAAACAAAAATAAATCGCAAAAAAAATACCAAATTTTAGAGATAAAGTATCTCATTTTCTAATCATTTTTATAAAAATTTACATCAAAATTTAATTTTTAAAATAATTTTTAAAAATATATATTTGACATTGGACATTTTTGTCACCTTTTAAAATATTTTGAAGACATTTTTGTTGTCAATAAAAATAAAAAATATTTTTATCAGCGTGTTAAAAACTTATTGATAATTTTGGTAGTTTACTCGTTAAATTTTAGTATACTATTGCGCAACTAAATTCATCCTTTTGAAATATTTTGAAGGATTATATATATGGTACTAGTTTAAGAAAGGGTAGAGATTCGCTAACAGAAAACAAAAGAAAGGGTAGAGATTTGGCTAGTTATTTAGTAACTAATTGAGTTTTGGCAAAAGGTTAAAGTGTGGTTGAAGGAGTTAACAAGCCTTAATGGTAGTACAACTAACAACTATACAAAATTACAAGTAGGTGTTCAATGTGGCGTCAAAGCACAAGGAAGTGCCAAAGGGAATCTTAAGAATCGAAGGTTGTGATGGAATAGGAAATATACAAAGATGGATAAGAAATGAAATGATATATTTGGTATGCGTTTTTATTAGAATTTATGGAGATAAAATAAAAATAAAAAGATTTAAGATTTATTATTTTTTATTATTTTTCTTTTTCTTAACAAAAAATAAAAAGAATATTAAAATAAAAATACAAACTAAATATGTACGAAACACTAACATCTCATTATCCTTTTCTTTAGAATGCTTGGGTCACACAATTACTTTTTCTTCTGAG
>NC_029779.3:13854953-13860655 GCF_000817695.3 Arachis duranensis
GAAGTTTTTGTTTTTTTTTTTTTTGGTCTTGTCTGTAGTCATAAGTTATTGAGTCTCATGTATTTTCCAGTCCATTAATAGACGTCCAACATTGTCAAAAAGGCCTGGTTTGGGCCCAATCTTTGTTCAAACTACAAAGGGCTTTTTTGCGAGTTTAAACTTAAAAATAAAAACATCTTTCTAGAATAAATAAATAAACGGGCCTGGACTGACAAAAACGGGCCTGGATAATGGATTCCAATAAAAAATAAGGAACCTGGATGCATGGTTTGTCCATTGACCATTGTAAGAAGCATATTATTTGGTGCTATAAATCTCTCACCCTTGTTCATGATGAAACTAATCATATCCCAAGCCTAAAGTTGGAGGATCTACTATGAAACCTAACGAGAAAAAAAAAAAAAAACAAAGGAACAGACTCATTTCTTGTTTCCATTTTCCTCCTAGTATGAGGGATTTATTTCCTATAATATGCTTGGTGGTTATTTTCAATAATTTCTTGCACATCCATGGAGTTTGATTTTCATTATATTATGATTTCATAAATAAAACCAACAAGAAGGTTAATCTAATTTCATTTATGAATCTTATTTGATCAGTTCATACCAACAAAAATTGGAAAAAAAATATAATAATAAATAAGTTTAAAACCTCAAAGATGATCATTATTATAAAAAAACATCGCATTAAAAAAACCTCAAAATGTTCTGAGGTTGATTTCATAGAATTATTCTCTTAAAGTTTCTTGATAAAAACTATTTAATTAATTAAATTTTTAAAGATTATTTGGTATTAGGTAATAATGAAAAATTTACTTTAGCATAAACAAAATTCATTTCATTTTTTATTTACCAATACAATAATATTTTAATGTGTGGGGGGTTTTCCAAATAGTAATGTAAGAGATACTCAAAAAGTTATTTTTAAAGAGGAAAAATGTAATACAAGAGAAAAACACAAAATCTTGAAATTATTGTGTGTGATAGTGTAGTTTTAATCAGTTCAGGGAATAATTGAATTCAATTATTAAAATTTGTGAGTAGTAGTAGATATTTCTCTAGATGTGTCATGATCATTGGTGATTCATGTTGTAATCATGATTAAAGTTTGTCCCTTCACATGACAAAAACAGTGTTCTCTTTTTGTGCATTTCTTTCTGGGCTTACCCTTTAATTGCATGTGTTATTTCATTTCAACACACCAATCATCTTTGCCACACATCTAAGCAATGCTCTAATATTCACACACATTCATTTTATCCAATTACTAATAAAGTTTTCCTACTTTTTTTTTATATCTTGTCAATTACATCATTAAGAATAATAGTTTTCTTCTAAATAAATTAATACAAGATTAAAATGACAAATAAACCCTAAAAATGTATACTTGGAACAGATTATTCACTAAAGTACTAATAAAGTCTTTTAAAATAACAAATGTAGACACACTACTTTTTAAGTAGAAAGTTTTAATTTGAACTACTTGACTACGAGACTGAGATTGAGAGATAGAGATTAAAATGATAGACAGACACTAAAATAAGAATGAAACTCTAATTACTTTGCATAAAAGATAAAGTTGTAATTAATTAATTGAAATAAAAGTATTTCTAGGTATAAAATGTTTTTAAAATTTCAGTTTTCGTCCCAAAATTTTAATCTCCTATATCCCCATTTTTTGAAGGCACTGAAATACTAAATTTTAAGGACAAAGACCAAAATTTTAATACCAGTCTCTGAACCAACAAACATAATACTGAATCTCAATCTCTCAGTCTCCAACCCAATACCTCAAAACAAACACTACCTAAAGGTTTATCTCTCACTTTAATCTTTATACAAAGATAAACAGAAAAATATAGAAGAAATATAACAGAAGAGTATAAAATCCTTTTCATGAGAACAATGATAAAATCTTTATTTTCCATGTAACTTAAAATGACACAATACTTATAACTTAACAAAATATGTCCCTAAAAAATATAACTTGTGCTAGTAACTCGGCCTCTTTTTTTGGTCTATTTTTCTCACTACATAAGTAGAACAATTTAACAAATGAAATTATGAAAACAACTAGGATTGTACTTACACAAAAAAATTTCTTTTAAAAAAAAAACACACAATAATGATCATTGTTCCCCCACTCTCTTCCATCACTTCCTCTATTGTGTAGCTGTTAAGATATCTAAAAATTATTTTTAACAGCTCTTGATTACTTAAAACTTCTTCATTCATGCCAATTGCATGCAATGTGTGGATTCTATTCTCTATTCATTTTCATGTCCCCATCTTCCACTCATGACTTACCTTATACTTTCATTAACTATTCCTTATGCTCTTTTTTTTTTCTTTTCTGATTTTCCCTTTTGGTATTCTTGTGAGAGAGGGGGAACCTTCCACAAAATGAACATGGTGTCCTTTTCTTGGGGGTGAAAAAAAAAGAAATAAATAAAAATAAAGAAGCATCCCATGGATGATGGTGAAACTTTTGATAAATAAATAAAATTCCCAAGTCCACAAGACTCTACAATAGTGCCTCTGATCCACAAGTTTTGTTTAGCTTCCTCCTTTTAGGATCTGGAGTTGTGTGTGAAGAACTTGCACATGAACCTGCATTTGAGTCGTCACTTTTGTAGCTGAAGCACAATGCATCTAACACTCCTATTGGACTTTGAGGCACACCACAAGGGATTGTAGAAGAAGAACCATTTGGATCATTGACATTCACAATGTTTAACGCAAGTTCCTTGATCAATTCAAGACACTTGAGCACTCTCCCCTAAAAATCACACAAAAGTAAGAAGATCAATTAAACAACAACCATCACAAATTCATTGTATTCAACCCTCGAGTTGGATAAATCAGAAATGGTGACTAACTTGGAAAAAGATAAATCATCATTTATATGATCAATCACCTTATCTATGTATTGAATCAGAACAGAAGTAGTTTTCTCAGTGTCAACCGGTTCGGTTTCCCCGACAACTGATATTGCCACTGCCGCTGCAATCTCTGATGGCTTGAACTCCAAGAACTCAATCCCTGCATTCCACAATTACAAATCATTCATTCTCTAATTCGGACTCTTTTCATAATTATTAATCATTTCAAGAGAATGAACATAGAAGCAAAGAGAACTCATCATTTCATAATTATCCTAATAGATTACATTACTCACCTCTTGTGGTACTCAAGATAAGCTGGATGGATCGCAAGATCGACGATCTTAATGATGGACTCTCATTACCATCATTGATCTTGGAAAGGAAATAATCAATGAAGGAGAATGGAGTAATTGCATTCATTCTCCACCTCAATGTGCTTAGTACTAGAAGCTCCATTCTCTGTATGGTTTTAGCTTCGAATACAAACTTGGATTCACCAACCTGCATTAAAAGACAGTGATCAACATCATGCAAAAATTAGTGCATTGAACTTCACAAGTTACCAAGCATGGTAAAGAAACAAAATTGAAATTTTTTCTATTCTACCTGCAAATCAAGGGTGAAAGGAACTTCAGTCTCATCAATTTTCGCTGCAATTGATAAACAGGCCACTGCCAGCAATTGCATTGTCCATGTTCTTCCCTTCTACAAGTGGAAACGCTGGATCAAAACCAGCACATTATAACAAAATGCAGATGAAACCTTTTTTTTATCAGATTCCTTGACTTACTGGTAATTCATACGATGAAAGGAATCGATCCAAGTAATTTATAGATAGATATTCACATAGAGGTCCAAAACCAAAATGTGCTCGAACCTATAAAACAAACATATGTGTTCATCCATTAGTCAATAACACATTAGATAAGTCTAAAATGCTAATCATACCATTGATCTTATTTTGATTCCATCTAAATCCTAATTATAGAAACAAATAATGAAAATCTAGTCCAAATTTGCTTAAGAAACTGTTTCAAACTCTTTCCTGATTGAACTCTCAACATCCGAATCCAAATCCTATTGCCAAAAACCGATTAACCCTGCTTAGAAGTTCTGGTTCAGATTTCATTTTTAGGCCATCAATGTAATCATGATTCAGAGTCAGAAAAAGCCAAACTACTCTCACAAATAAACATCGAAGAAGAAAAGATCAGATTATTGGACTAGACTCTATTGAGAAAGAGCAAAAACAAAAGAAAAAGAAAACAACCAAAGTCTCTCTTTCTCTTTCTGTATTTGAACACACACCTTTTCAATCCAATGAATGGCCTCATTTCTGGCCCCAAAATCCAAATCCCCAGATTGTAACCTGTTCAAGTAAGCGGCACCACCATGCCAGTGTTCACACTCCTTTTCCACCATCACTGCCACACACTCATCACTCTGCAATGGATACCCATCTGCCTCATCACCATCAAAGTTGCAACCTTTTTTATTATTATAACACCTAGGACGCCATGAATCCTCATCAAACACTTCATCCATGGCACCACCACTACCCCCATAAGGATTATCATCGAAGAAGCTTGTGTCCTCTGCACAGAGCAGGCTTGAAACGCAATCAAAGCTTGGTGCCATTGCAGAAGCCTTAAATAAATAAATAAATAATATTTTTTTTTGAAGAAAAAATCCAACCCCAGAAATAAAAACCAATAAAGAATGAAACTTTGTGATAATATAAGAGATGGGGGGTGTGTTGAGAAGTGAGTGAAAGAAAATAAGAAGAAAAAAGAAGAGAGTGTATAGTGAAGCCAACCAAGCAGTGCGTGTTTGTTGTCTTCTCTTTCTCTCTCTCTCTCTCTATCTGTGTCTGAAAGGTTTTTGGGGCTGAAAAGAGTGCCGCATGAGAGGCGCTTATGAAGAGAAACGAACACTCCTTTTAGGGTAAAAGGCAGAGAGAGAGAGAGTGAGGTTAAGGGGGGGACACAGAAGAGAAGAGAAGAGAAGAGGGGCCCTGTGGAGTGAAGAGTTGTGAGTGTTTGTGAAAATATGAAAATGAAAATGAAAATGAAAATATTGAATGAAAGGCAATTACTACTCTTCGCAAATAAGGAAGGAGGAGAGTGAGAAGGCGTGTGTTTTGTTAATAATGAAACATTTTTATCGGAGAAACATTAGGAAAACATATATCAACGTCAACTTTTTTTTTTCCTTTAATTAAGGTGAAAATTTACTAATTCAATTGTATTATGTGTAGTTGATAATTAAAAATAATTAAATAATTTAATTAATTTGACTAAATTTTTATTTAATAATTTTTTTTATCACAAAACAATTGTCAAATTTTTTTTTGTCTTTTTTTTTATGTGTGATATTATTGGTTAATATTTTCTCTTTAAAATACTTTCAATTTATAGTTTTAGTTATGGAAAAAGATTTTTCATATTTATGTAATGGTGAAAATTTAGATGTAGTCAATTTTATGTGAAGTTGATAACTAAGAGTCGTTAGATAAAAATTTAGTCAAATCAATTAAATCAACTAATCGCTCTCAATTATCAACTTCACATAAAGTCGACTACACCTGAATTTCTATCTTACTTAATTAAAATTATTGTAGTAAGGGCAAACACTAATAAAAAAAAACAAAAATTAGGGTACCATGTAATTATTGAATGACATGATGGGTTTTTTTAAGGAGTGTTTTAAACATATTTAAAAAAATAAATATTTATTTTGTATTTTTATTAATATTTTTAAAATATTTATTAATAATTTTTTAAATTTTAATTTTTTATTAAATATAAATATGAAATTA
>NC_029779.3:13860796-13861496 GCF_000817695.3 Arachis duranensis
TAATTTGAAGTCAAATCCTTACGAGTGATTTTGAATTTTAATTATATATAGCAATAGTGTAAATAAAAATAGTTACTATTTATAATTATTATTTTAAAATTTAATCAATTTTTTTCTTTCTTGAGTAGTAACAGCTTCTACAAATTTTCCTTTTTTTTTCCCTGGAGGTTTTATTGATTATGGAAACACGGAGAGTTATATTCTCAAGGATTACTCTCAAATCATCATTTACCAAAAATCACGTCAAAAAAAGAATTACTGCAACGCAATTTCCAAATACACGGAGCGTTGCGACTGTTAGTTAATACTTAAAAGTTAATACGAATATTTTCACTCTCATTCGTTAATTTTCTTTCTAATAATGCGCACTCAAATATTTCTATTTCTAAAACATTTAGTAGCACACTGTATATTAGAGTTGTAGATTCGTTGAATTAAATATTTTTATTCATAATTAATTTTGGTTGGTCGAGTGGTCAATTAAATAAATGTTGGTGATAGACCTTTAAATAAAATTTATATCTGTGACAGATTAATCATTAATCTGTTGAATTAGAGAATACTATGTACCAAAAAAAATTATTAATAATGTGTATTTTATATAAATAAAGATAAATAGGTTGTTAACATTTTAGTAGGACTATTTCTTCATCTAATAAATAAATATCTAATATCTTTAAAAAATTATATAAACTATAAA
>NC_029779.3:13861821-13906354 GCF_000817695.3 Arachis duranensis
AAGTGATAATAATTTACAACTGAAATATAATTTTACAATAAAGTTATGGGATTAAGCAATTTTACCGACCAAGTTTAACTCGCGTGTTTTTTCTTTAAACGTGGTTGTTGTCGCCTTCTTTTTCAAAAATGTCGTCATCTTCAACAATTTTTTTTCTTTTTTTTTAAATTTGTTTATTTAAGTAAAACTAAAATATAGATTTATATAAATAAAATTAAAAAATCTCATAATATGAGAGAGAGAGAGAAAGGACTGAAGGAGATTGTTCATTGTTGTTTAAAAGGTTAAAAGGAAAGAAGAGGGAAGAGGATGTGTTGTCCCGTGTGGACACGAGTGCATAGCTGACATCAGCGGATACTGAAGGCCACCTCATACTCACTCTCCACTCTCCAAATGCAAATACCTCTCACATTTCCCTCCACCCTTCCCCGCCAAATCATTAACAATTTTCCAAACATTATTTCTCCTAATAATATATTAAAATTAATATCCAGATTAAATTTATTTATGCAAATATTAGTTTATGATTTATTTTTATACACAAATAATGATATAATGAGAAAAAATATAAAATTCCGTAACCAATTAAATCACAAAAATAGATTCTCTTTATTTTTCTTTCAAATTATAGTGTTTGTTGGAGCGTTATTATTTTGATAAAAAAAATTTTAATAATTTTTTTATTTTTTAACGTGTTTGATAAATTTATAGTAATAAAAATAAAAGTATTAAAAAAATAAAAAAATATTTTTTTTGAAAAATTATAATTCACATCTTTTTTTTAAAAGATTTTTTTTCCTTAAAAAAATAGTTTTCATATAATAAATAAATAAAAAAAGTACTTTTGTATACCTAAATATAATTAATTAATAAAAAAAATTTTATATAAAATATCTAAACATAAAATTATTTTTACTTTTTCATAAAATCTTTAAAACAAATAACTCAAAACAAGATTTTTTTTAGAAATTCGCTCAAACAAACCCATATTATCAAATGTAATCACTCAACATAGAATTTGTTAATGAAACTAAAAAAAATTGCATTTAGCAATATTATTTGACAAAAGATACATTTTTTAAATTACTATTCTTTGTGCCTTTGAAAAAAAAAAAAACTTTTGTCTCTTATGGTTATTATTCCATTATTCCATGCAATTCAGAAAAAGAGATGTACTTTCTTTCCCGCTTTCTCATCACTTTTAGGCGCGTTTTCCCTTTTATTACCCTTGAGTACAAAATTGTTATTAGCCATTGACCACTACCTTCACCTTTAGTAGGACCAAATCTTCCTCCTAATTAGTATTTTTATATTTTATTTAATGATAAATTAAGATAAATTTTAAAAAAATTATTTATTTTTTATAAAAAATTATAATAATAAAAAATATATTTATAAAAATTTAATAAAATATTTCTGTATTTTTGTTTTAATGTTCTATATTTGTGAACAAAGAGAGTACTATTTAACTCACAAATACAAAATTAGTGAGTGACATTTTGTAATAATTATTGGTCACATCTGAAGTAAACTAATTAACCCCTTTAGCTTAGTGCTTTTAATTACTCCATCACTAATTATACAACTTATTAGAGATGATGAATTTTCCATTTCAAGCAGTGTCATTGCAATTATCAAAACTTCAATGAATGGTTTCTTACTAACACATTGTGTCTCTTTCCTTTCTAACAATAGTAATGCCTTTCTTTTTTCATCTTCTTTCATACACTTTTAATTTTGCAACTTTTTTAACTTCTCTATGGAGAGAGAAGTGATGATGGCTTGTATTTTGAAAGAATAATACTATATTTTTTTAATTTTTTGGACAGAATAATACTGTGTTAATGAGTACAACTGTGCATATGATATGCTAAATACAATGAGATTAGAGAGCTCTCAAAATTGTAATAATTGGAAAAATAATAATATAAATAATAAAATTTACAATTTTTCTTATATATAATCATATTTGTTTACAGTATTTTTTAGACTAATAAATTATTAACTAATAAATTACTATATACACAATATAAAATTTAAATTTTTGACACTTACTTAAATAAACAAATGACTTAACTATTTCACAATTCAACTTGGTTTTATATTTTGTCATATTAATAATAGAAATAGGTATAATATTTCTACATTACCAAAAAAATACCACAATGTTAGCAGGCATAATATTGGAGATTTGCCATAAAATATAACTTTCACATTCAATATGCATATATCTTATCTAATAATGAATAGTATATAAAATATAAATTACTTTAGTGTTTTACATACCAATGCAGGTTTAAATCATATGCAGTCGAATAGGTGTAAAATAGATTTATACAAATAATTAATTTTTAAATTTACTACTTAAAAAACTGTTTAAATGAATAAATTTATTGGTATAAAAAAAATTACACACATAATCAATTATATATATCAAATCATCAATTTTTTTTTCAAATTTAGTATTCAAAAAGTAATTTAAACCCATAAATCTAATTAAATAGTCGTAAAAAATATCATATACTATTAATCTATTAAAATTAACCAATTAAACAAATAATGTAACTCATTTTTTATTTTTTACGGTATTTTTAATGGATTGCTACATGCACAATACAGGATTCGAAATAAATTAACTATTAGACTAATTCAATTTGATTAATACAACTCATTTTTGGCCGTTGAGATGAAATAGATTTTGTAGAGAAAGTTAGAGCAATAATCCAACGTGTTTTTGGTTTTGTTTGTATAATTAAGACTCTGAGATGCGCCTCGACTAGGCAATGCTATATATTTAGTTATAAAATTTTGATGTAATGCTCTTTGAATCTTTCGTTGTGGTTTGTGGCCATAAAAATATTATATTTTTCTCTTTCGTTGCTGGCAAAGCAATATTTTCCGTTGGGTTTTTCTACGACAAACTTCCACAAAGAAAGATTTGAAGAACAATATATAAATAAATGTCACACTATTTATATGAAAAAGGTGAATTCTTATTATTATTATACTCTTGTCAACTTGTTATTTTTGAATACTCATGAATCAAAGCATTTAATGAGGTTACTAAAAAATTAAATTGTGTTATAAACCATTAAATTAAACTTAATCAAAGAAAATTACCTTGGGCTAAACAATTAAAATGTTAAACTAAGCAAAGCACGTGACAAAAAAGTTAAACTTAAGTAAGCCTAATCTAAATTTAAATTTTAGAATCTTAACAAAACAATGACATTTTTGTACAAATACATGATTAGCGTTGTGAGAATATCACGCCTTAATTCCTTCAAATCACATTTTAAGTTTTGTTTTATAGTCAAAATAAACCTTTATTCAAAAAATGAGGGAAAAAAACTATCGAATTTAATGTTTATAAATCGAATAAATGACCATTTATACTCATGAAAAGATATAGACGCCGACAAATATACCCATATAAAAATAAAACGATAATTGTAACTACGGAAGATGGTCTTCGTGTGCCAAAAGTACTCGGATGTTGGTTATGTAATTGATTTGTTAAGGTACATTTGGCACATATAAGTCATCTTCTGTAGTTACAGTTGTCGTTTTACTCTTATATGAATACATTTGTCAGTGTCGATATCTTTTATAAGTACAAATGGTAATTTATTCTTTATGAATCATGGTGTAAACTATTACATTATATGTATTATTGCTAAGTTAATACATTTCCAACAATAAAGTGTAAATTTATATCGTATATTAAAAATAAATAATAAAAATAATTTAGTGATTAACAGGTATATACAATAATTTTGTGTAGCAAAATTGACTCTTAAAAAATTCTGGTGATTTGGATTCATGCATCATCACCAATAATAATGAATGGTCAAATGAAAAATTCAAAAACGCAACAAGCTTTGAAGAAAAAACATCGACCAATAGTTACTTGAGATCCCTTTGGTCCAATGCAATTAAGCATTGTAATTTTACTTAACATAAGATCCCATAGCTTAATTTTGTAGCCGTTTGACCACATATCATCATTTTGCATGACCAATTATTAACCAAAATCAAACGTAATTTTTAATTTTTTGAGTTTTGGACCACATAAAAGATGTAGCATGGCATAGCAAACGTAGTTAATAATAAGTGATGAAATCTTTGATTCCTACTTAGGATGCCTGTTTTTCTTGGATTCAATAAGAGACGTGCCATATAACATGTGTTTCTAAAAAGAGACTTTAGGGAACAAAAACATACACAAATTTCGAACCCTTTTACTACTAGTATTTGAAATTCAACTTTTTTGTTTTAAATTTATATAATTCTTCAATTCAATATTTCAAATCCATCTTATGCAAAACACAACACACTTATCCCATATGCTTCATGTCAGGTTTTGTAGCAAATATCAAAGTCTTGTATTGAATTCCACACACATAAACACTATTATAATATGATTGGTAATTTTTATTTTGAACCAATGAGATTGTGACACGTGGGAATTAATTAGGGTGAGGACCCTCTCCCTAAGACTTTTATGGTCCAAAAGAGAGTCTTCTTCAATCTTCAGTGTTTGAGATCCGAGCTTCACAGAGTGTCATTCTCACCCACCCTTATTATTTTAACTCGTCATTTCAGTTTTAGTACTTTTCTTTCTTTAATTTCTCTTAGTTTTCCGTTATCTACATCCCCAAAGCCCAGTCAAATGTTACTTTCTACCATATCACATATACTAATAGTTATTAATTCTATGGTTTTAAATTGCAAAATTGGATTAGTGTATAATGATTTTAAAATGGAATGAAAGCCATGAGAAGGAGAGAGAGTAATCAGATTTGGAGGAGAAGAAATTTTATTTTGTTCAATAGCAAAGAAGATTAAGGTAGGGGCAATGATCTATATTAAAATATCGACCAATCAAAAATTGATACGTCATAGAAAATGAATTATATGTTATTTTAAAAAATGTTGAATAAAATTTACTAAGAAAAAATAGATAAAAAAAATAAAGATAAAATTTTATTTTGTTTTGATAAAAAAAATGAGATAAGAGAAAATTATAATAAAAAATTATATTAATGTCTTTATGTCTTTTATTTTTTTAATTGGTCAAATAATGAATTAATAATTTTACATTTATTTACACATTTTTCTTTTATATATTTTTATCTCATCTGTGAAAAAAAATATTTTGATAAATTTTACACTATTTTTTTTCCTTCACTCTATTTTTCTTCCTCATCTAAATAATAAAAGACTCACATTTCCATCTATTTTCTTTCTTCACGTTTTCTATCTTTTCTTTTATATTCTCTTAATCCAAAAAAAAGTTAGCTTTTATCTTTCTTCCTATTCTAAGTCATTTCTTTGATTTCACTATATATCTTAAAATTATTATCATTTATGTATATATTTCTATCATCTTATCTGTTTTTTATTTTTTATTATTTTTTTGGTCATTTCTTTGATTCGATGATATTAAAAATATAATCATTCATATGTATATTTTTATCCATTTAAATTTTTACATAAATGGTTTTATGATATTGTGTTAAAATTTTTATAATTTAAAAATTTAAAATTCGATTTTTATTGACTAAAAAAATCTTAAAAAATTATTAAAAATATAATTGTTTATCTTCTCACATTACATTAAATTAAAAAAGAAGTATTTTTACGACAAACGATAAAGAATTACTAAAAAAATTTGACGCTCATATAAAAAGAATACAGGACAAATATCATATATGATTTATGAGTTTGTGTGATTAATGAAATTAGGATAAGAGTGATTAGTAGTTTAATTTTAAAATATTCATACCTATAAAAATATTTTTGTGTTCGTCTAGATAAAATAAGATAAGATAAAATTGATTGAAAATAAAATTATGAGTCAAAGATAATATTAGAGTGCGTTAATTATTGGGCTTACAATGAATGCATATAACGATTATTAAACTATATTTAAAAATTCCTTTTTGATATTATTTTTGGCCCCAACAATTCTATTATATTTTCGATTTATATCAATGAATAATAACAATCTATTTTATATCTTCATCTATTATTATATTTGATATTCCAATATTCTCCTACCTCAAATTTAAGACACAACATAACCTTCTGCAATATTTCATAAGTCCTTATTACTATTCAATAGTATAAATAAGAGTCACACAATATTTTATTTTTACAAAGCTGCGCTATAGTATATTAGTATTTGTTAAAATTTTGAGTGAAAATATATCATCTAACCTAGTTTATAATTCAGTTAATCAGGTCCATTAATTTAATTAAATCTTTACGACATTTTGGACCCTGCTATCCCATTGAGTTACCACATTCTATTTTATTCAAATTTTTGTACTAATAATTATTTACATGTCTCTTTTTATTAATTTAAATTTAAAAAAAATAATTTTATGAATTTTTATGATCTAAAAGTCTAAAGTTCGATTTTTATATATCGTAAAAGAAAGAATTTCATCATAAGATAAATAATAAAAAACAGAAAGAAAATTCTATACAAATAAATTTATGCAAAACCTAAAAAAAAAAATTATTACGCTTGCATGAATAAACGTGTTAAAAATATAATCATTCATATATATATATATATATCCTCCAATTAACTTAAATTTTTAGAATAAATTATTCATGATATCTGTAAATTCCCATCTCACCCCACATATTAATACTTGGCACATAGCTAGAGATGCTTTTTAGTTATATATGGTCTGTCAAATAAAATTGTTGTACATTTTATTTTGGTTTTGCCTATTATTACAAAGAAATGTAATATGTGATCACGTTTCAGCCTCACATGGCTATGAATGAAGAACTCACACAAATGAAACAGAAGACGTTGCATCTAATCTAATAACTTTGGTTAGGTGTATTATACGCATATGTGACATTGGATCCAATGTTTATAATGTCCCAAAATGAATCATAGATTTAAACTAATAAAGACAACAGAAGCTTCCTAACGTTACCCCATCATTCTAACTTTTAAAAGAACAAAAAGAAAAAATTAAACATTACCAATATTTATTTATATTTTTTATTTTTTTTGAAATAAAAAACTCAACACATACAATAAGATTGAACAGTTTAAAAGTATAAGGTTACTAGATAATAAAACAAAAAATTAAACTATAATTATTTTTAATATTGTCATTAACAACTAAAAGGATCAAAATCAACTCACTCTTTGTAATTTTTAATATAATCAAGTTGTTGATAACTCTCGCAATACCTGTTTCTTGATTCCTATCATTTTTTTAGTTAAGTATTTTAGATAATAACACAAAATTTATGAACAAACAATGATCTGATAAATTTCTTTATCCACCTTTAAGCTGCGTCTCAAATTTTTTTTTAAAAAGTCTAGGAGACCAGCAATTTTATTACATTTTGGCCGGTATATAACCAGTAGAGAAAGTTGAGCCATTAGATGAAATCTTACACCAATCTCACGTTATCAAATCATCATTGATGACTAGTTGATGACTACCAATCACAAATGTTGCTGGCCCCTAGCATTACTCATTTTTTTTAACCCATTTTACACTAATCAACATTCGATCAATACGACAACACAATTAATCCTTGAATCAAGTAAACTTACAGTCATTCATATTTTTAGTTGTTACTGAATAAATTTAGTTTCTAGGTTATTCTCATTTATTATTTAACATACGGCTAAATCATACTAATAATTTTGATTTGAATTGTATCCTTAGCAATGTAATTATTGCACCGATGACTTTTATTACATGAAGTGGTAGCTAGCTAGGTAAATAATTAAAGACAAGTATTGTTTTATACGTTAGTATTATTGATCCCACGTAAATTTAATTCCCACTCAGATCGATCACATTCATTTTGGTACTCCTTATCTTATAAAATATTTGTTACATGCCAAATTGCAGGGTGATATAATAGTTAACTTACTAATTCGTTTAAATAAATATTAGGAATTATATATAATAATTTATTAATTAACAATAAATTTTTAAATAAAGTTCTGATTTACAACGAATTAATTTTTGAATTATCAAATTAAAAGATATCGTAAAAAACTAAAATATTTGGTACAAAAGAGACTTGAGCACATATAAAATAATTGTGGGATATGAAGATAATAAACATGTCAACTGGTCATGAGAGATAGATAGATTGAGTTCTTCTCCTTTTTTATAATAAATGATTTCCAGCCACTCAAGCAAGTCCTTGAGATTCAGCATTCCATTAATAAACTACTTGCACCAAGTCCCCTAATTATTCTAATTAATGTGCTCGAGGTTTATATTATATGGATACAAATAATTATTAGGTTATTTTTTTAGTAGAAGAAACACAACAAATATCAATATTACTTTTAAAATCATTATCCAAAACAAAGAAAAACATGCATATTAATAAACAATAATATGCTAGGAAAATGATAAAAATTAGTCAATAATTAATTAGGAACAAATTATACATGCTAAAATTGCACATCTAAAACCCATATTAGTTTATTATTGTTGGTTGGTTTTTATTGTTTCTCCAAAGTTGTCAATCAATAAAAATAATAAATGAATATTGGTAAGAATAAAAGTAACATGAAGAGATAAAATTAGCCTTACATACATCCATTGTAAATTTGAGTTTATTCAATAGTCACAATTAAATTAAAAATTTTATTGAAAAAAGTAATTAATATCATCTTGATATTACAAGTGAAAGTTTATATATTTTCAAACATAAATTTTTTTTACAGAAATATTTTGAAATAAAAAATTATTTAATAACAATATAAACAGGTTTAATATTATTATTCAATTTAATGTTTGTTTTTTATAATTTTAAAATAACTTATTTTAGTGTGTATTTTTAAAATTAAAAGCGAAAAGTTATATATTTTCAAACATCAACTATTTTTACAGATATTTTCAAAATAAAAAGTATTTAATAACAATATAAATAAGTTTTATATTATTATCCAATAAAATGTTTGTTTTGTAACCTTTTATTAAACCACTCTTCCACTTTAACTTATGACAATAATAAAAAAGTTTTACGGTTCACAAATTCAACCCAACAAAATACATAAATTTAATTATAATTTTAGTCTTTTTTATTATCTTATCTTTATCTTATCTTTATTTATCTTTATTTATTTTTATCTTTCTTAAGTTAACTTTTCTTTTCTTTCTTTATTCTTTCATAATTTTATTATCTTTACATACTCTTTACGTACACTTTCCATTTTATTACATTTTAAAATAACTTATTTTTGTATGTATTTATTTAAAATTATCTCACCATTGTAAAATAAAATTTGACTCCCACATTAAGTATAACTCCCCAATTCGTATCATATATATACTAACAAGAATACAAGATAAAATAAAAATAAAGTATTATTTTTGTTTAAATATTTAGATCAAGTCTCAAAATTATTCTTAAAATTTTAAGTATTTTATTAAATTTTTAACATTTTAAAATTATTACAATATTATTTTATTGTTAATTTTATTAATAATTCTGTAACGAGATATTATAATTTACTGTAAAAAAACTAATATTATATTAAAAAAATAAAATAAAATAAAATAAAAATAATTATGGCATACAAGAGAGCGAAATGTAGTTAAGATTTTGTATTCTCAGTGTTATTTTTCTTTTATTTATTTAATTTTTTATTTTTCACTAACGTTAATATAAGATCAGTCTATTTAGTAAGTTATAACTTCATGTGCGCATCTTCGTTAGAATTGCGCATCTTCGTTAGAATTGTTAAAAGTACTGACAAAAATAAAGTTGCCACAATTTTAAAATCTTATAAATTTAAATAGGCGGTTTAAAATATTAGAAATAACTTTAAAATTTAATCTAAATATTAAAAATAAAAATAATACTTTTTTTATAGAATAATAATAAAATATACATGCATACATAAATATCTTTATTGTAAAGATAAATAATATGACAAACTTGTTAGATATATAATATTAAATAAAATTTTACCTTTCTCACAATCTCATGAAATTTTTTTCGCCCCTTAAAAAAAAGTATAATTTCAGCGTAATTTCTATCTATTATTTCTGTCAGATATTCTGACCTTTGTATAAAACTTTCCGACAATAAAAGATGGCAACGTTTTTACGTGTCACGTAATGTTCTTACGTATTAGTGCAGTTTATTTAGGATAGTTTGTTTCTACACGGTCAGCAAAATATTTGTGATTTGTTGTTATGAAAAAGGATTAAAATCACTCACTCTCATTGTTCTCTTTGTTACTAAAAGAATTTGAAACTCCAACAAGAAAGAATGGACTACACAGAACAATCGTTATCTTCAAATCGAAGCTCACGGAGGACTATCAAGAAATTAATGCGTTGTGGAGAAGTTAAGGTGAATATCATCGAAACAGAGAAAAAGAAGCTTAAACACCCACATTGCAATTGTAAATGTTATACAATCCTGTTCGAATCTGGAACTAGATTAAACCCTAATAGGTTATTTTTGGACTGCTATTACTTTAAGGTAAGTAACCATTCATCTGAATCTAATATTTGGTACTTGTGTTATATTAGAAATTTTTTTTTGTTATTTGTAGATTTCACAACAGCATTGTAAAAATTTCAAATGACTTGATGAGATGATTGCAAAAATTATTAATTTCAAACTGGAGGATATTGATACAGGAGGGCAAGAATTTGAGGTGCAAAATAAATTGTTATAGATAAATGAGAGACTAACAAAATTAGAGCTGTTACTACGTAATGGAGTGTAGATCAAAACAAGAGTTTCATTATTAGAATTTTAGAGTGTGTTGGAGTTCTTAATATTCTTTATTGCTGCTGTGAAGTTTGTGTTGTATTAATTGTATGAGTTATATGACTTAATTTACGATTGTTGTAATTTTGATGAAAATTTATTGATCAAATGATAATATTATGTAATTTTAATTGAATTATGTATGAAATCATTAAATATTATTTCAACTTACTTAATAGACTAATATTTTAAATTGTAACATTAATAGATATCAATATAATTCAAAAGCACAATACATCATTAGCCATTAATTTTTTGCAATTTTAGTGCATTGTCACAAAATCTAAACACACCAAAATAATCATCTATAGTTTTATGTCATAATATCTAATAAACATGATCATAAATGGATATGATAATAAAAGTCATAATTTACACTCTAAAATAAACACAAATAATTATATCATTTTAGTAATAACAAATAACAACTTAAATTAAGTAAGTCCTAGTCTTCACTTCTTTTTTTGGAGGATTGAAAGCAAATGGTGCACTAGAGTTAGTTGGTGCCTTTAAATCCGAGGATTCATTAAGGCCTGAAGTTGAGATAAATTGAAAAAGCATTGCTGTTGTACTAGAGTTTGTGGCTGTCAATATCTCTGTAAAAATTTTATTGTTGTTACTTGATTTAGGAGGTATTGGTATGGATATTTTTACAATCACAACTGGTTTAGCAACGAAATTGACACTATAAAAATTTAAATTGAGCAAGCATGGCCTCACAATGGGCTGTGCTCTCTATAGTCTTGCTATTGATGTGATCCTTGGTGGTATGTCGTTATAAGTTGTGGAATTGGGTTGAGGATTAATATTAACCTCTTGAACCTGTCAAATAAGTCAAATTAATGACGAATTTAAATTCTTAAATTCACAAACACTATTATTGATATATTATATTTCAATACCTCAACTAGTGGTGTAGATTGAAAAAGTGAATTTTTATTCTTTTTTTTGTGGTGGTTTTATAATTTTTTTTTAGTTGTTTTTTCTTCTACTTCTTAACTTTAGTCTATATGCACAACCAAACTTAAAACTTAGGCACAATATGTTTGTAGAGTTTCAAATGCAGAATTATATACAAATAAACTTACAAATAGGATCAATTGCTTCATTCTCCAATAATGCACCATTTGTCACATCTAAATTTACTCTATTTGGCCTTGAAGCATTACTTGCTCGAGGCACATTCTAATGTTACAAATTAAACAAAGACAATTAAATCTTAATCAATTTTTTTAAACATCTAAATCTATAAAGATTTTGATAAGGGACTCTTATATTCTTGTCAATTTTATACAAAGACACTTAAAACTACTAACATTACATAATACCTGCTGCAAAGTTTACTGGACTGATTGCTGTTATTCTGATAGATTGTCAATAGCCTTAATAATTCTTTGCTTCTTTCTCTTTTGTTGCCAATTGAGATTTTTTGGAGCTCTTTTGCATGATTTGTAATAGTGACTTTTTTTCTATACTTACTACATATAACCTAAAATGACCACTTCACTTTTGTGTCATTGTTCTTAACTAACTGACTTTCAGATACTTTGTCCACTTTTTTTTAGTACTGGACATCCAGAAAGTCTCTTGATCAATGGTGCTTGTGGCTTATAGTCAGCTAATGATGTCTCTTATCAGTATTATTTACTATTCACAGCTTGATAATGATCTTATAAGTCCTTTGAATGGCACCCATGGTAAGTCACTTATGAACAAAGTCTTTTGGTTTAAGATTTACTTGCGAAATCCAAAAATAGTAATTACAGCATGCTTCCATGGCAAATCTAAGAAATCATAGTATATGCATAAAAAAAATCAACAATTTAGCAAACTACAATTTCAATCAATGCATAATGAATTTTAATTACAAAATCTTAATTTCATACTTATTAGTTGTCATGCATTACAAGTGCATGTTTCTCCCTAAGGTTTACACCAACTTTGTGATTCCTCATTTAAACCTCAAATATAACTCTATCATCATCACCTATCTATTTAGCATTTTATTTGTTACTTTTTAGTTTAATAATCTCATTTAGTCTTTGTTGTTGAACTAGAGCCAATTTTTTAGTATAGTTCATCAACTTCTTCTTATGGAAAGCCATCTTTCTCATAAGATAACATCTTAGATTTTCACACATGGTCAAAAATTATTTCCATGTATCTGTGCACACAGTGCTCACCACGACAAATACGATCACAAAAAAAATGATTATTTGCATCTTGATTAACTGCAGATAAAAATTAACCACCAAAATATCCCTTGAGGAAGCAACCATCTAGACCAATAAAGGGGCGACAGCCAGCTTTAAACCCACACTTTCATGCATCTACAGGGATATATAGAGCTTATCAAATAGTGGTGGTGCTTCGAGCTGTAAGATTAAGGCCAACAAAGTTGTTGAACTTGGGTTGCTTAGAATGATTTCATTTAAATAGTCTCGGACCTTGCCATCTTGCTATCTTTCATTTTCCGTTATTTCTTCTCTTGCTACCTTTAATGCTCTGGTTACTATATTTCCATTGATATGCACATTATAATCTTGCTTCAAGTGCTCAATTGGTTTTTTAGGAATTAGTATTGGGTGTGTTACCATCTTCTTCACCAATTTGCTAGTTACTTAAGTTTTAGTGATCATGTTATTTGTCAAGTTTCTTCTATATGTATGCTCCTTTTAATAAGTCTTCACTTGGAAGCAAAGCTCATGGCTATTCCATGAGATAAAAATCAGTCAAGGATAGCCATCTTCAGCACACTTAGCCCTAACTCTCAAAAAGTTGTCCTACTTCAAACTCAACATCTCCATAATCAATTTTATCATCATACTCTGAATACCTTGGTCTTTTCTCATAATCAGATGAAATAGGAGAGTTAAAAGATTCAGACTCATACACATAAGACTTGTCGATATCACTATCCACCTCCTCAACAATTGGTTCTGAGTTGGGTTTATCTCTATTAGCACTTTTGGCCTTTATTACTGACATTTGGGCCTCCTATATCATTATTTGGGTTTGCTGTTGTTGTAGACCCAACATTCTGTCCATCCATAACATCTGGTTGAGCTAAAATATATTTTTTAGTCCTGTGCACATATATTTTTGCTGCCTTCTTCTTCTGAGTCCTAAGAGAGTCACCCACAACTTCTTTTGTCTTAATATTCTTTATTTATGGAGTGATATTTCTTTTTCTTTGCAGTAGCATTTTTTGGGGTCAAATCTTTTTTTTTTGTTGTTAATTTCTTCTTTTTTGGAGTCAAAATCTCACAATTACTATTACTTTTATTAAATTTAAACACAGGTGGAGGAAGCTTGTAAGCTTCATCTTCTGCACTCTCATAACCATCCCCACTAGATGAGTTAGTATCTCTTCCCACATCAGTAGCAGACTCCAACAACTCAGGATTATTTACATCATGATCACAATAGATATGCAGCTCATTAGTCTCCATATTAGCCATTTTATTATCACACATCTCATTAATCTCTATCCCCTTTGAGAATGTGAAACCTAGATTCAATATCCCCTACAATGGGTCAAGCCAGTATATCTCCTTGTAAGTCTGGTAGCCCAAGCCCTTAAGCATTTTCACTAAGCCTTTGAAATTCACCAAGTCTATATCCAACTTAGAAAACTTGTGAACCTTACCATCCATATAGTTGAGCACACCATCCTCATCTCTTTCAAACCATCCTCCATGGCGAAACACTGGCACAATTTTATAAGCCATACGTAGCAATTAGCAAACGTAATAGTAAATTAAACTAAACTCTAAAAAAACAATTTTTTTAATTAACGCATAATACCTCACTTAACATTAATTTAAAATTGCTAACGTATTTTCATTACTTCATTTCTTTACTAAACTCTAAAACAGAAAATATTTGTAGCTCTAACAACCAAATAAGTCACTAACTCCAAATTGTATGCAATGAAGTTATAAAGGAGAACCACCAACAGGATCACACTCACAAGACCATAACCAAACATAAAAAATGCTAGAAAACAAAGCAAAGAACCTACTTTGTGTTCCTTGTACAACCTGTCACCACAATGTCACAATGACGTCAGCTTTTTGCTGTCACTGCATTGTCACGTCGTCGTTCGCCCTTCATCACGGTATCTCTTGCTGGATAATTTTTGGCTAAAAAAAAAAGTGTTGCTTTAGGATTTTCTGTAATTGTTAACGTGAAGAAGGGAGAAGAATGGAAGAGTCTTCCTATATATAATGTCGTTGGTGTGAAACACAACGTTTTGGACTCTTCAGAATGTTGGCGTTTTGCTTAATGTACCAGGGGTCAATTTATCCCAACAAATTAACAGATAATACATAAGAACGTTCTGTTACACATAGAAATGTTACGTGACACGTAAGATTGTCTCTGCCTCCTATTAACGGAAACTTTGAAAGAATGGCCAGAATATCTGACGAAAGTGATGGATAGAGGTCGCAATGAGATTATACTTTTATTAAAGGGCGAATAAGAGTTTCATGATATTATCAGGAACTAAAATGAAGTTTTACTCTATAGTATTTTATGACATGAATTTTTTTTTGAATTTTTAAATTATTAAAGAAAATTATATAAATAATATTATGTAAGAAGTTTTTATATTTAAAATTTATATTTAAAACATGAATATACATATATTTATTTTTGTCTTAAACTAAAATTATATTTATATTTTTTTAAATTTTAACAATATAATAGAAAAATTTTAACGGCTTTTTATTAAAATAAATAAGGTAAAAACTTTAATTCCCTAATTACGTATGGATGAAAATAATTCCAAGAGTACGCAGTCCCAATTCATGCACGTCACCCACGAAATGGGTTTGCATGCCAATTCAAAGGAGCCGCTCATGAAATGGGCTAGGTTCCAATACATGGACAGCAGGCACAAAATGGTACCTCAGGTACACCGTCCGCAAATTGGTGCAACTCCAAGCTGGTACACACGAAATGGCACGCCATGGCCAACTCTATCGGGCCAGACGCGAAAAGGAACCACATCAGCTGTACTCCACACGAAATGGAGCCCAAAATTCACTATATAAAGGAGTGGGGCATGCAGTTTGCAAGCATGGATTGAAATTTTTGTTTTGTGACGGAAAATTTCTACTCCAACGACTCTCACTTTTCTTAATGTCTTTCTCTTCTTTGTAAAATTCTGTAGTGGGTATTTTATAGTGTCCATGGCCACTGAAAATGTGTACGTTGTTGTATATCCGAATGGAGAAATTTCTCTCACATCTGAAGGTGTTACATTTGTTTGTCATGATCCACTGTGGATAATGATTCCTCCGCAGACGTCGTTCGAAGAGCAGAAGAATGTGATCCTAATGAATACCGATCTGGTCGGAAAGAAGGAGATCATGAAGTTAACTTACAGAATGTAAGTTGCGGTTGCCAACTCGTTTACATATCAGAAAATGCAAATTAAGTCTGACCAACAAGTTTCGATGATGTTTTCTTACCATCGGAGCATTGGAAGTATCTACTCGTTGGAACTATGTGTTTGTCTCCAACATGTTGATAGAAGCTCCTCTAGTTTCAATAATGTGGTGCAACATGGAAATGTTGGTGCCGCTGATTTGATGCCATTCCAGGAGATTTTTAGACCTCGGAGTCCCACATTCAACGCCTTTGTGACGCACGGACAAGCAGCAGGAAATTGTTCTCGATGTCCTCCCCCGTCTAACCGAGTTGCATCCCCAGAAGGTAATGTTGGTTGGTTGGCAGACACGTCCGACGAAGTTGAGATCAAAGACGATAGTGGTGAAGAAGCAGAAATGGTTCCTGAAACCCAACCCATTCACCGTGAGAGGGATCCTTCGAGTCGTGTTGAATCAGGTGGTGGATCAAGCGGTACTCCAGGCCCCTTTTTGTCTTTAAATCTCGGTGCAATGGGTTCGACCACCGCTGAAGACACACCTAGCAACTATGCTTTGTCTGGTGAGATGGAGCTGGAGGTTGGTCTGAAATTTCTTAATAGAGAAACTGCTATGCTTGCCGTAAAGAACTACAATATTCGTAGAAGTGCAAAATACAAGGTTGTAGAGTCGGATTAGGCTAGGTATGTATGTCGATGCAAGCAGTTTGGGGACCAATGCCGTTAGCCGATTTGAGTTGCAAAGATCATGCTCAACCTAATAGCGACGTCATCTGCCACCATATATATCCCATGGTACAAGCAGATGCTACTATTTGCATAAAGGTCCTGCAAGGTTCAGTCGAGTCAGCATATGGGTACAAGGTTTCTTCAAGAAGGTGTGGCATGCAAAGCAGAAGGCAATTGCGAAAATTTATGGTGATTAGGATGAGTCATACGACCAGCTGCGGAGATATTTCAACGCACTACAAACTTTCATTCTAGGTAACCATGTCAATTGAAAGTTTTGTCAATTTATGACTTGCAGTCCAACCGGCATGATTCTAATTAACTGTAGTCGTGTCAGGTACAATCGTTGATCTCCAAACACGTCTGAACTATGTCGGCAACACCTTGGACCAGCATAGTGTTATTTTTCCTCAGGTTGTTTGGTCTTTTCCGTCCTATGTTGAAGCCTTCAGAAACTGCAAGCCACTTGTCTCAGTGGACGGAACGCACTTGTATGAAAAGTACGCAGGGACCTTGTTGATGGGCATAGCGTAGGACGGGAATAACAACATCCTGCCAATTGCTTTTGCAATTATCGAAAGAGTGAACACTGATTCGTGGTTCTTTTTCTTATCGAATCTAAGGAGACATGTAGCCACTCAACCTGGGATACTGCTTATCTCTGACCGGCATGCAGCAATAAAGGCCGCTTTAGAGCGGGTTGGTTGTGGATGGGAACACAATGAGTTCTGTTTGAGACATATTGCCTCTAATTTTGCAACAAGTTTCAAGAGCAAGGAAGCCAAAAAGCACCTAGTCAACTCGGCGTATTCAAAGACACAAGAGCAGGCAAGTACTACCTTGATTTAATTAGCAACGAGGGTCCAATTAAATCTCTGGAAATGATAGCATGGATCCGAGGGTTAGAGCCGCCGAAGTGGTTACAGCATCTTGATGAGGGCCGTCGATACGGTCACATGACAACCAATCTGTCAGAGTGTATCAACTCAGTTCTCAAGGGAACCCGGAACCTCCCGATTTGTGCTATTGTGAAGTCTACCTACCATCGACTGAATGCATTGTTTGTCAAGAAGGGTAGAGAGGCATAGTTGCAGATCGCGTGCGGTCAGGTTTTCTCACAATTTTTGCATAAAGCTATATTGGCAAATAGAGATGGAATCTCGCAGATGCTTGTCACGTCTTATGACGGAGCGGTCTATCTTTACAGTAGACGAGATAGCAGCCATCGGGTATCAGTTGCGGTTCAGGGTTTACCTAGAACATGGCAGATGTGACTGTGGATACTTTCAGGCGTTGCATTATCCATGTGCTCATGCGTTGGTTGCATGTGCACATGCACGGCTTAATTGGTTTCGTTATGTCGCGGCTGTTTATCGGGTTGAGAGCGTGTTCCGGGTTTACCAGATGGAATTTCCTCCAATGCCAGACGAGGAGTTGTGGCCACCGTACGAGGGTGAACGCGTCGTTCCAAACCCCCATCTCTGCCGAATAATGGAAGGACGTCCGGTGTCGACCAGGATCAGGAATGAGATGAACGAGGTAGAGCCAGAACCTGGAAAGCGTTGCGAACTTTGTAGGCAACCGGGTCATACACGACGAAACTGCCCGCATGTGTCTTCTACTTATTATTGCATGTTTCCTATATTTAGTATTGCATGTTTCGAGTTATGCCTTTTCAATTAAGTCATGTTGTATGTTTTATGATAGTAATTAAGCATGCTTATTGTTGTGGTTGAATTTACATAAGTTTACAACAGTGATTTAATGAAGCATGTTTTCAATATTAATTAGGACGAGACTTGAATAATTAACCTTTATTACCGAAATGTGGGTACAACAAACTTCAACAGGTTAATAAAACAGTGAGGACCTCAAACATACCGCACTTAAGTTACATGCAACATCACTTGGAATAAAAAGTACATGACTCTAAATACTACCTAGACTCCACTAATGGTGGTTATAACCCAATCTCCCACCTGTACCGGATGAAGGTGCTCTAATGTCACGCCGAGGGCAACCTGTGTGGTCATCCTTCACAGAAGGATCAGCCCCTACGAAAGAAAGACGTCGCCCCTGCATGAAGGAGACATCGTAAGCTGGACGTAGAGATGACACTGCGGTGTTGGTAATAGATGCAGATCTCCTCCCCGCAATTAGGGGTTGTGGGTCAGTCTTCAAACGTGAAAGGGCAAGATCAAGCTCTGTGGGTGTATGCGATGACGTATGCTGAGGGATGAAATGGTCCAAGCCATCAAAAAAGGAAGAAAAGTTTGTCCAACCAAATCTATCCATGAAATCAATCAGATCCTGTGTACTACCGCCTTGAGAGGATCCACCAACCTCGTAGCTACTCTGATGTGGCATGAATTGCTGCATCGAACTTGGCTGAGGTTGGTCTCTGGCCATGTAAGGTTGAGGCTAGTAGAAATCTTCGTGGAGAGGAACTTGGTGTTGTGGATCATGTGGTCCGACCTCTGTTTCATTTTGTGGCCGATCTTGTTCGGGAAACTCTCCCTCTTCGAACCCCATCCCAGAAACTCCTTGATGTATTCTTCGACGCGCTCGTCGGCGCCTACGGTCTTGTGGAACATCAGGTAACCTTACCACCGGTGCTCTTCCATACTCTGTCGGTACACCAGGAAGAATGTCATCGGTTCGCGGATCATG
Source organism: Arachis duranensis (assembly GCF_000817695.3). NCBI lineage: Eukaryota > Viridiplantae > Streptophyta > Magnoliopsida > Fabales > Fabaceae > Arachis > Arachis duranensis. The sequence continues at coordinate 13,881,413 of NC_029779.3, forward strand.
CAATGCTTCCGGGGCAGAGAGAAACCTCCGGGTCCTGTCACAGTACCATCTATAGTAATCCTGACTGGGACGCAAGGTGTTGGCCCGATTAATGTGCAGGCGATATGCCTCAGTTTGACGGCTAACCCATACCTAAAACCAAGTTGACAGGCGGATGGGCCACCACTCATCGTCATTTCGGGCTGACTGTCGATGGAATGTGTTGATATTCAGCGAAAGGCTTGGTGGTCCTTATCTTCCCCTAAATTGACGCAACACCCTGTCGATATTGAGAATCTCAATCCACCAGAATAATATTAGAGGTACAACCGGGTGGTAGAAGTCTCCATGAGAATAGCCGAGAAATTTAGCGGGAACTCTTGACAGAATACGAGGATCCATGTGCGGCATCCAATTAAACTGCAAAAAGCATAATATAACGTAAACACATACTTAAGGCATCTCCATAGCTGATTATCAAAAGACCATAAACCGTACCTCGTCCACCTGCAGATTGTCCAACCTTAGACGGTTCCTAAGAAGGCATTGCTCAGTATAGTCATTGTGTCCCTTCTTTCCTGTCCACCTGATGCAACCCCAAAATGTGTAAATAAACTGTATAGTAAACAGCGAACAAAATGTATAATGTAACGAAATTTAGTAGGATATGCCAAAAAATTGCCACACCTTGTAGCTAACGGAAAAGTATGCGGCGTCGTAACATCTGGTGCCCAGAACGATAGCCTGTAATAAATCCACGACATTAACAACGTATGACAGCCAGCCATACCTTCGACGGTGTAATTTGTTGTCAAGCACATGGCTCGATATAGCCAACAAAGACATGTACTCCCCCAACTATAAGTGCTGATGGCATCAAAATCGGCAAGCAAAGGTAGGCAGAGAACATGGACTGTGTTGTTGGCCTTGTCCGGTAGCAACACGTCGCCCAATAAATATAAAATGTAACAACGGGCATACTGGATCATGACATCATCCGTTGCATCAAGCAACATCTGTTGAAGACGACTTTTGATCTACTTCAGCCGTATGTTATACTTACTTGTCCCTACATGTCCAGTTGGTACATCACCAAGTAGCTCTTCGCACCATTGCCATATATCTCTCTAGTGAAACTTGCTCCATGACCTTAGAGTTCCACTAATAGGCTCGCCATCAATGGGTAACCCTAACTGCATAGCTACATCCTCTAGTGTTATGGTACACTCACCCAACGAGAGATGAAACGTGTGCGGCTCAGATCGCCATCGTTCAACAAATGCACTTATCAGCGGATTGTCATACTCAAAACACTTTATTAAGGACGCATAATAGAATCCTACTCGTCGTAAATATGGTTCAAGTCTCTGCTGCCTGAGATCCATGCTTGGATCCACCAGATCCGACGTGAAAACATCAACAAGTGTGCCATGCAGCGTCAGAACACGTTCGGGCTGCAACATCGAAACCGGAATACCATACTTAAGTTTACACTACCAAATGTTAAATAATGATAGAGACTAATAACAATATTAACCACACATGACACTTACCTTATGAATCAAATGCACGGCAATATGCACTTTGTCTAACCGATTAAGATTTTCTTCCACGTTCATACCACTACTATCGCCCATATTACACGTTTATATTCAAGCCACAACACAAAAATCTTAGCCAAAATTCAGTTTTTTCTCCGACTCTCTTCCACGGTTTACATTAACAAATCCTCTCTTCCAATATTATCCACTACATGAAGCACTTGGTCCCTTACCCCCTTTAAATAAACACATCAATTCATCAACCCCAACTACTTTGCCACCACAAGCACCCAATGCATGCATGTATGGGGACTGACGCTCTGGAAGTTGTAGCCATGCATTTTGTGGGCGCCGCAACTGAGGTCGTCCATTTCGCGTGTGCCGGGCCCGCCTTGGCTCATTTCGTGGCCGCCTCTGCTGGAATGACCATTTCGCTGCCATCGCCGAGGAGATGATCCAATTCGTTGCTGCCATGGGGGAGTTGGACTTCCAATCAAATTTGTCAGTCCATCTTCATTTAGTTCGTGGGCAGCTCTCTTGTGTTGGCATGCAAACCCATTTCGTGAGTGACGTGCATGAATTGAAAATGTGTACTCTTAAAATTATTTTCATACATGTGTAATTAGAAAATTAAACTTTTTTTCTTATTTATTTTAATAAAAAAGCCAAATTTTCACAATAGAAAATATAAAATCCGACTATTTATATATTTTTATTTAATCAGATGATATGTATTAGTTCTTCAAATATTAATTGGTCACAAATTTAAATTTTATTTAAGAATTTATAATTTTGTATTGGCTAATAAATTATTATATATAAAACAAATTTTAAATATCAACTCATTAAAACAAACGAATGAAGTCGACAATAATGAATGAATTATAATAGTCCAATGGGTGGCAGCTTAACGAATCACAAAAGGCCACAACATCTGCCGTATCTTCTCTGAGTGTCTCCACGACACAACAACTAATTCTTGATTCTTCATTAATTAAATATGCCACTCGCAATTTAATGTGTAATTAAAGAAAAAATTAAACATTAATTAGTATACCGATTCTACTATACAGCTTTTGTTTTTTTCCACACTTTAGAAGGTAGATTGCCACTTCCCACGTGCACTGAGATTGGGTCCATTACAGATTAAATGATTATTTACACTCACTCTCCCCTGCGCCTTCACATTCTTTCCAACACACTCCCCTTTTTCTTCTATCGTCAGCCCTAATCAAACATTATTTATTTAAGAATAAATACTTCATCCGATTCACAATTATTTTAAAAAGACAACAAAATTCTAAAAAAAAAATCTAATCTAACTCTTAATTTTCTTTTGAAATTGATTAATTTTTGTGTGAAAAAAAAATATTAATTTTTTTACACAAAAATTAATTAGTCTTATAAAAATAAAATTTAAGAATTAGATTGAATTCTTTTTTGTTAAAGATTTTGTTATTTTTCAAGATAATTTTCAAGAATCATTTTGAATTTTTTTCTTTATTCAATCTTAAACTTTATTACATACTTTCTTGTTCATTTATACTTTAAAACCAATTTGAATTAGCTTAATAATCAGCTCATTCATCTGTTTAACTAAATATTAGAATTTTAAATTCTGTCTTATATATTTTTAAATAAAATTTAAATTTACAATAAATTAATTCTTAATTAATCAGATTAAAAAATATCGTAAACACCCAAAATTTATACTTTAAGAATAATCTGTGTTAAGAATGACATTTAATTAAGAGGTAAAAAAATTATTGTGCTTAAGTTTAGAATTTAATCTAAACTGAAGAAGAAGATCGTTATCGACAACAAAAAATGTTTCTATAATTGTCAGAAATTAATGTTTATAAATTTTAATTATAAATATTATCATTTTGTATTCTAAAAAATAGGGCAATTCACCTAAATAAATTGTTTTACCTTTAAAATTACGTAAATACATTGTTTTCAAAACGAAGATGCAAACGCGGATTACGTTGAGTTGTGGCAGTATGGAAACTGCTGTTATCTGCCGCGATTTCTGCATGATTATGATTTGTCATAAATCTGATAGTAGCGATTTATGTGCATTAAAACACGTGTGTAAACCGCTAGAGGGAGCAGCGATTTAGATTGAGTATGAAAACAAATAGTTTTACTAATCTTTATCTAAAAAATAATTACAAAACAAATAATTAATGGTATATATTATTTAAATAATATCATAAATAAAAAATTTAATTTATCATTTTACAATATAATTTAAAAAATATAAATATACATGCAATAAATTTTTTATTTGTATTTATTATTAAAAGTGAGACTAAATTACAAATAAAAAAAATACAATACTCAGTATTAAATTATATAAATCAAGACTAATTTTTTTTATTCTCGTCTCTCTTAAAATTTATAAATAATAAAATAATTTATTTTTAACCAAAAGTTCACTAAATCATATATTTTTCTCTTTAAAAATTATTTCATTTTCTTTTATTTATATCAACCATACAAAGGAGATTTTAGAGAATTTGAAACATGGGTTGTGTTCTTTGCTGTTGATTTGCATTTGAGGTTCTAGCTAAATAATTTTTTTTATTTGTGCAACTTTATTGTTTTATGCCAAAAAAATAAAAGCTATTTACATTTTATAGTTGATTGATTGGATAAATAATAGTGATAGTATCGTAATTTTGATGAGTAAAATAAAAAATATAAATATGCAAATCAAATAAAAAAATTCACTATTTTTAGTGAAAAAAATTCATGTATTTTATTATTAGTGAAAAAAAGCAAATCAGATAAAAAAATTCACTATTTTTTATTAAAAATAATTTATTTTATCATTTATGAGTTTTAGAAGGGATGAAGATAAAAAAAATTAGTCTTAGTTTATATATTTTAGTACTCTGTGAATATTCTCTCTTTGATTTGCTATGTAGTCTCATTTTAATAATAAATACAAATAAAAAATTATTACATATATATTTATATTTTTTATTTTATTCATCAAAATTATGATGCTATCACTATTATTTATCCAATCAATCAACTATAAAATACAAATAGTTTTTATTTTTTGGCATAAGACAACAAAGTTGTACAAATAAAAAAATTCATTTAGCTAGAACCTCAAATGCAAATCAGCAGCAAAGAACACAGCTTATGTTCTAAACTTTCTGAATCTCCCTTGTATGGTTGATATAAATAAAAGAGAATGAAATAATTTTTAAAGAAAAAAATATATAATTTAGTGAACTTTTGGCTAAAAATAAATTATTTTAATATTTATAAATTTTAAACGAGATGAGAATAAAAGAAATTAGTCTTGATTTATATTATTTTAATACTTTGAGTATTGTATTTTTTTATTTTTAATTTAGTCTTACTTTTAATAATAAATACAAATAAAAAATTTATTACATGCATATTTATATTTTTTAAATTATATTGTGAAATGATAGATTAAATTTTTTTTATTTATGATATTATTTAAATAGTATATACCATTAATTATTTGTTTTGTAATTATTTTTTAGATAAAAATTAGTAAAACTATTTATTTTCATACTCAACGTAAACTGCTGTTGCCTCTAGCGATTTACACACGTGTCCCAATGCACATAAACCGCTATTGGTAGTAGCGGTTTATGACCAATTATAATCATGCAGAAATCGCGACAGGCAAGAACAGTTTTCATGCTGCCACAACTCAACGTAATTCGCAGCTGGCAGCAGCAGATGCTGTGTTTCTATAAATCACTACCGGCGCTACTCCAGTAACGATTTCCATAGATATATAAAACAATGCATTTACGTATTCGTTTTAAAAACAATACATTTACATAATTTTAAAAGTGAAATAATTTATTTAGATGAATTGTCCTAAAAAATATCTTTACACATTTATTTATTCGTTGGTATTTTATTTTTGTTGTTCATGCGTCTAGAGTCACATGAAGTATAATTATAATCATGTGATAACTTTATAATTTATTTTTAAAAGTTTCTTATTAAATAAGAACTAAAAAGTGTGCATTTTTTGCTAATTAAATAAATTTAACTCTTTATTTATTGTATTTTATATTAATAATTCATATTTAGAATTTATAATTTAAAATTTAAATTTATGGTATAGAATTTAGAGTTCAAGATAAGTTTAAAATTTTTATTTTATGATTTAAAGCTTATGATTTAATATTTATGATTTATAATTTATAATTTAAAATGTATTATTTAGACTTTAAAATTCAAAAAGCGCTGTGCTTCTTAATTACTTTTTCCAAAGCGCATTAACATTCGGTTAGGTTTATTATATTGCGATTGAATAAATGTAATTTAATTTCAAAGTAACTCATAAAAATATAATTACCCAATAACACAACTCGAGTTTTAAGTAATATGGTCTTTAAGTCTTAAATATTTTTTAATTTAACAGATCAAAGATTAATTTATCACAATTTTGCGAATTTAAGTTCTATTTAAAAGTTATTGATTAATAAGTTGCTGCATGCATAAAGCGGAATTCGAATTTTCAATACTTAAATAGACGAATGAGTTAATTACTTGACCAATCCAAATTGGTTAAGATACTAAATCTAGTTTAAATAAACAGCTTAATTAATCTCATTTTAAAAAATATTTTAAATAATAAATACTTATATTAAAAATAACTTATAAGAAAAAAATAATAAAATTTTTTTTATATTTAATTTTTTTAGTTCTAAAAATATTTATTCTAAAAAAAGAGTAATAAAAAAAAGGAACCCTAAATTTATAACAAGTTTAAACTAAAAAAAGAAAGAAAGATAGATAGAAATATAATGGAGATTAGAAGGGAATAGTGAGTTGGCAAAAGTCGCTTGTCTTGGCTTAAGCAGTGTCTTTATCGAAATCCATAACAAAATCCAAACAACCAAAGCCAATTGGGTAATGGGGACATTGGGGCCAATGTATGCTTGGGAAAATGGGATAATGAACATTGTGTTTGGTTCAAACTTTAGCAACCAAATTTTAATTCCTCCTCCTTCTTATTATTAATCCCAAAAACTTTCATTTTTTTCATTAGTCAAATCAAATAAAGTGAAATTGAGTAGCCCAAAAATTAACTCCAGGTAAGAAATGTTTTCATTTATAAATATTCTAAAGATTATATTCTTAGGAGATGTGCTATTTATAATAATTATTGATAATTTTACTTTTTAATTAAGTTTTAAGTTTTTATTTTATTAAACAAAATAATTCTTATGTCAAATTTTAATAAAAGTTTAGACAATTTAATTTCTATTGTTATTTAATAAAGACATAATAATTCATAAAAAATTTTAAAATTTTTTAAATTAGTTCTTTTGTATAGACGAATAATATAATGTAGAGATATATTTGTTTAACAGAATAAAAATTTAAAAATTAATTTAATAATTAAAAGTTATTAAGAACTAAAATGTCTGACTAAAAATTTGTTAGAGACTGATTTAATTTTGGATATTACTCTCAACATGTTAAACAAAATATATAATCATGCGAGATTGTATGCCAAAAAATAAATAAATAAACAAGCATGCTGTATATTCCCATTTTTACCACATTATCTTTATATATACTCATAATAAAATAAATTTTGTTACTTTTATTTATAAAAATATATCAAAAAGTAACATATTAAACTCATATTAAAAAAAATCCAATTGAAGATTGGCAGCCCTTAACTTGTGCGCACGCTGTTTGCCTTCTGGCTGAATGTGACAACGGATCTCTATGTGCCTTGTCTTGAATCATTTTTATTTTTCTTAAAAAATTATTTACAACCTTTAATCTAAATATCTAATTATGTATTTATTTTTTATGAAAAGAAAGGTATGTACAGCCTTTAATCTAACTAGAGCATAGTGTTACCAGTTAATGTTGCCAAGGGGAAAACATATATATATGTATATGTGGCTAGTAATGTTGTTTTATGCATGTTACTTTGGGGTGTTTGGGTTTTTCCCATTTGGAGTTACTTCAACCCACTGCTTCTATTGGACCTCCTTCCAATAACCAATTGGTGGCTAAATCATATTTATAACGAAATTATGCATTCGAATTTCGAATTTTGTGTTATACATGTAGTAATTTATTAGTTAGTAACAAATTTTTAAATAAATTTTTTATTTATAGTGCCATTAAAATAGGCTAAATTTATCAGCAATCCATTTACCCATTTAAATGGACGAATTTTGCCTCTAAAATTAAACCTATTTAAAATTTGGGCTAAACGGGGTGAGTCCGATTAACTCGAAAAAAATGACGGATTAAACGGGTGACCCGTTTATTTTTTTAAATTTTTTTCAAAAAAGCAGTACTTTCTGCCTATATTTCTCTCGATCCGATCCGATCCAAAAATTCGACCCATCAACTAAAAAAAATATTTTTAAAATTTTTTTTACCTAAAAATGATATTTTTTGTCAAAATATTTTTTAAAAAATTAAATTAAATGATAAACGGACTGGCCCGTTTAACTCATCGAACTGACCATAAACAGTCCGAGTTAGAAAATTCTGGCCCGCGAATAAAACGAACTTAAACGAGCAAGCCCATTTAATCCACGGGTTTTACGGGCCGGGCCTAAATGGGTTGGGCTAGCCCGTTTGACAACCCTATCAATCTACGACAAATTAGTCATTATCTTATCGGGTTAGAAGAGACAAACTTTTAAATAGAGGTTTGATCCGCGACAAATTAGTCATTAGTCTATCGAACTAAAAAATACCATAAAAAATCATCCCAAAAAAAAGAAATTATGCTAAGTTAGTTTGTACCATGAATTAAATACTCTAATTTTACAATATAGTTCTTTCATGTAACAAGCTGGATTTTGGTTTGATTTCATCTTAATATGATAACAATCTAACTTAATTATTTTTCCGTTAGTCGAAATTTTTATATATTTATTTTCAACTTAATATAAAAAATCACATACTAGACTCACATTTTTAATTAATTCCACCAAAAATATATTTGAAAATGAAATAAAATATCCAAAATCAGTGATAAAAGAAATGTATAATATCTGTTGGAATTAAAGTCAAAATATTGATAAATATGAATATAGGAGAAGTTGAGTAAAAAATAATTATTTTAAGAAAAACAAAAATTAATTGAAGTTGATTATAAAAAACTTGGCTTTCTAAACTTTAAATACATATTATCCAGAAGTTTTTTTTTTCAATTTAGTAGTTTGTATATTAAAAAAAAACATACTTTTTAAAATTTTTAGCAAAATGCTTTTAGAGTATTTGTTATTTTTTTTAAAATAATACAGCGAGTCATATTAGAAATTTAGAATTTTTATTTTAAAATGAAAAAAGAACTTGTATATCAACGATGATTCAAATTAATTTTAAACTCTCAATACAATACGTGTAATTATCATAATAATATTTTCAAATTAATTTTAAAGTAATTTTAAATGAAAAAAAAAAAACCCTACACGGATGCTAAGCTTTCTCTCTGTCCACAAAAGGGTAGAAGATAAAATGAATAATATGGATTTTATAACACTTATATATAAGCACATCCACTGATAACAAATTTCTCATTTTCTATAAAATTAAATTCTACACCACGTGATATATATTTAGTTCTTTCTTTCTTTCTTTTGGATTTTATTTTATTTTTGATGATACATTTAGCTTGTCATTAACAACTACCACAAAAGATTAATAAATCTATGATGAGATCGATCTGTTTGTAAAGTACTAATTAATAGAGTTTTGGTTTCATGCAAAGACCCTTAAATCGAATCTTCATCAATGTGGATGGAACATTTTTCTTCAACCATAATTAATAATTAATTAAATTTAATCAGCTGGTCTCAACGGCATTGACGAGTAGAGAAATTAAAGCCATTAATTAAAAATGGCAACGGATTTGATGCAAGTGTTACTATATATGCATATATTTTTTTTTGTACAGACTGAAATTAATTAAAGCTATGTATTGAATTAATTAATTAATTAAATGATATTAATTTGGGGTTGGGTTGAAGTACAGAGTCTAATGGGTATGCATAAAACAAGAGTGAATAATATTCCATTGTCAGCTCAAACAAAATGATTAATATAAATGAAAGTGACATTAACAAAAAGCCAAAAATACATTGAGCTTGTTATAAAATGTGGACAAAATTAAGTTCTTAATTTGCACTTATGCAACGAGTTATAACTTAGAGTCAAAAGTGAATAAAGTCAATATTAAGTTTGGCAAAGTTTAAAGCTCCATTTGAGAATATTATGATGTATTAGTTACCAACTTACCATTTAATCTCTCTAAAAGGGAAGTTAATGCATGTTACGTTTCTATAAGTATATTGAATATTACTATATAATCCAAATCTAAAAAATTAGTGGTGTTTAGTAACTGGGGAAGAGTAGGGGTTTGCAGTGTAATTTGAATTAGTTTTGAGTAAAAAATTTATATGATCTGAATATTAATTTTATTTATAGTGCCATTTGGAGTGGATATTTTTTTTAAAAAAATTAAATTTAATTCGATATAATTTTAAGCGGTTTGGATTGGATTGAATTTGAGGTTTTGTAAATAAAAAAAATTAAATAATATAATAAGTCTTAATTTAATCTAATTTTGAATATAAAATATTTATTAAAAAATAATATAAAAATATATAGCACATATTTACAATTTTCTAGAAGAGAGAAAGAAGTTATTACAAGGGTGTTAATAAGGCCATAACATTTTTTACAGATGTATTTGATTTTGAGAATATGACAAAACATAACACTGAGAATAGAACATAACAAATATTGACACAAAAGTTAATATTTTTGTATTTTGTTTTGTGGTGAATTGAATATAAGATAAACACACATAATAAAAAGTCTATTTTTACCTTATTTTTGTCTTCACCCAAAATTTAGAATAAAAAATAAAAAAATAAAAAATATAACTACAAAAATTTGATAGTGATAATAAAAAAAATAAATTATGTCTCTAATTAGTGTTTCTATGTCATTTCTATAAAAAAGAATATAAAATATATTAAGCTTGTCTTTGTTTACAGGCATAGGACTCTGAAATAGTGACACAGAAACATAAAAATTCTGTTTGACAGATAAGACATGGATAAAGATATTGTGTCCAAAAAAATCAAATTATTGTATTTTGTGTCCATCTTCACAGGAAAAAGACAAAGACACTAATAAAAGACACAACTTATTTTTTATTTTTTTATTATTCTTATTAATTTTTTATAATTATATTTTTTATTATTATATTTTTTCCTCAAATTTTTTGAACAAAAAAAGAGAATAAAATTAATAAATTTAACTTTCATAATTTGTTCTAATTTATTACTAAACAAAATACAAAAACACTAATTTTTGTGTCTTTATTCTATGTGTTTTATTTTTAATATCTTATCTTATTTTATCCTCAGAACTACACACAGTCTAATTTTCAAGACGTTTCTCCGTCAATATCTCACCAGCTAAATACAATTTTATATTTTTTATTTATATTTCAGTATTTTATCTTTATAAATAAAAACATAACGTATATAATAGTTTTGATTTGGATGGTTTGTGCGAATTAGATTAATTAGTTTAACTAAATCTTTTTTTTGACAAATTTAAAGATAAATTCAAATCGACAAACAAACCATCCTGAATTTGGAGGAAGAGAGTATTAGAATATAGAGCTACCAATTTCTTAAAATAACAAGAAATAATTAAAAATAACTGCTTGTAATTATAACAATATTTGTATAATTGTATGAGCTAAACACGAAAAAAAAAAACTTTCCCAATTTAATCTTCTTGAAGCTTGTTTTCCAATTCTCTTTTCTTCTCTTTACAGTCATATAATCAGAATTGGCAATTGGCAATTTATATTCTCAATTCTCTTGCCAAACAAATTTTCAGATTGAATGCAAATGTTGCAAGGCCCTTTGGACCTTTGAATCCTATGTCCTGTTATGAACCTTATGTTTTTTTTTATCACAAGTTACTATACTCGCCCGCAATAGGCCCAGACTTATATCAATATATTTTTGAAAAAAATTAAAATAAAAATATATTACTAAGTACGTACTTAATAACACAAACTAAAAGATATTTTTAAAATGGTTTGTTATAAATTAGAGGAAAAAATATCATAAAAATAACATAAATCTCGTTAATCCATCTAGAAATGGCAAAATTTCTCGGAACGCGAGAATTTTCATGAAGACCTCCAAATAAGACTTGAAAATAGAAATTTTTTTGCAAAGATAAAAATGAGGGATCAAATTCTTCGAAACAAGTGCAAAGACTTGAATAAAAGTCTTTGTTTCGTCTCCATTAATTTTTGAATTATTAAATTTATTTAAATAATTTAATAATTTATTTCTAATATTTTCAGTCTCTTCTCTCTATAAATATAATGCGTTATTTTATATTTTTGAACTTGTAATTTTAGACAATATTCTATTTATATATTGTGATAATATTTTGTAATTTTTTTATTAAAATTTTTATATAAATTATTAATATAGAGAGACGGAAGATAGAGTTTTCATAGAGAATGAGGTTCTGGCAGAGAATGGAGCCTATGGAAAATAAGAATGAAAGATAATATTAACCCACGACAGAAATCGAAAACGGAAATGAAAAATAAATCTGGCGACGGGACGAAAAGCGGGAGGCATCCCCCACCCATATGCCAACCCGATCCGCATCAGGTAGGGTAGGGTGCGAGTAAAATTTTCATGCGGGTCGGATAGGATGCGGGTTAAGTCTCAATCCTACCCGATCAATCGACACTCTATATATGTATATACTTAAAAATATGTTTCAAGTGAATGTTAAATAAAAAAATTCTCACTAAATACAAAAAATCGTTAGCTACTAAAAAATATTATTAATTGATAATTTAATATATTATTTATATACAAATTAATTCTATTTTAAATTATCATCAAGTTATATAATAATATTGCATTTTTTATAACCCACATAGATTAAAAACGGATAGAGTTAAAACTAAAATATTTTTAACCTGTAAATAAAGTAGGATGAATTTATATAAAAATCTCTACTTATAAATAAAATTAAAATTGAATCCACAATTTGCTCTACCCTACTTATTATCATCTTTACCTGCTATCTCCGGGTGCCATCCCTAAATCTATCTAACTAGCGTGAAGATCCATGCATACTAAAGTTTTGTTAACCTTATGAAAAATGAAATTATTCAATATATCCAATATATTTTGAACAAAACTCTCATATCTAATATTAATATTATACTTTAAAAAAATAACCATACTAATTTAATTGTTAATACAAGAGAAGAAAAAATATAGTCAAATATTTCATATTCATTTACAACAACTATTCATACTATATAGCAAAAAATTACATAGATTAAGTAACAAGTTCACATACTATACATATTTTAAATTTTAGAACATAAAAAACTTAGGTTCTAAAATGTAATACATATCCAAAAATAACATAAAAAGTTTCAAACCACCTAAATAATTACTTGCCCATAAATAAGAAAACAAAATATGTCCAAAGACAGTTCAACATATAGTTCAAAATATGTGTCACACAAAGTAATACATAGAATGTCTTTTTTTTTATAAGGTCTAAGATCGTTCAATCAACAACTCTATCTGGCGGTTAGGTAGGGAGTTGAGCTTCAAGATAATCTTGTCCCCTTCTTTTAAATTGTATACTCTACAACATTTTTTCCATTCAACCCCAAACTTCCATTCTCCATCTCTTCCTCCACTTTTCAGTAAGTGGAAAAAGAATACATTCTTGCCTACGTTGGAAGGTGGACCATTGATCTTTCAAACCGAACCATCTCCAGAGAGTTTAAGATATGCAGCAAATTTTCAGGACAAATACTGCAATGAATGATTCATAGTTAGGGTAAAGAGAGTATTTTCATATATAATGAATAACAGATATAGAACGAATATTTAATAATTTTGCAAAAAAAAAAAAGAAAAAGAAATAACTCTTTTGAGATCAACTTGCCAGTCTAAATTGACTCAAATCCGAATTTGTGATGGTCTTCTCATAATAAGCATCTGGAGTGTATCTAATTCAAGATATTTTAAACTTGTTAGTCACCACATTAAAAGATATCGATCTATACCACGATATTAAAATGCAAAACATAAGAAAAAAAGTTACATTTAACATTACCTGTTGTCAGACAATTCGCTTGTTTCATTATTTTATTTGCTGACCTCCATTGATGAATTGCTTGCACTACACAAATCTATGAAATTATGAAGATCATCCCCTTCCAGTGTCTCATCTTCATCATCATTTTCATTACCGTCTGATGAGAATTCATCATCAGATGGTTCAGTCCAAGACAGAACCATCACATCAGGTGATGAGGGCTCACCATTCCTGGCATACTTTAAGTGGAACACTCTGTATATGTTATCAAGTGTTTCTAGATCCATTAGGTCAGTCACATGAGTCAGGATCAAGATGACTATGGATGGGCTGGTTCATGTGATTCTACAGTGAAATAAAAAAGATTCTAAAACTGACATATCTAAATTGCATACATGCCCCTCTATTGATAAAACAGAAAGATCTAATTTGTTCAAATGAGGTGTCAGTTATAAGTAGCTGATCATTGTTTCTTTTCAGCTCTAGCACCAAGCAATTATCGAGCTCATCAATGACATAGAACGTTGACCCTAATTCTTCTCCATGAGTTGAAACAAAACTTAGGGGAAGAGCTCTCTCACCCTATATTCGATTTTATTCCTAAAGTTAATTTATGTCTAACAAAGCATAGTAAAAATACATCACATAATATTACATAATCATTTAGCAAAGAGGATTTTTAAACAAGAGTCATGTAAGTTCAGTATCCAATTATGTTTTTCCGTATGAATAAATGCTGGATTTTTAAAGTCACTATCATTATATGTATGATTAGTAAACATTGTATTTGTTTATTTTGAATGTACATTGTTAATTTATCAAAATTAATCTTTATAAGCATCTGGCAAGTCTATTAGAGTTGTTGTAGTCTACACAGATTTCAGATTAAAAAGATCAAGTACACAGAGTTAGCTAATCAAAGTTATCTAACATGAAAAAGAAAGTAGTAAGAGGAGGAAAGTGGAAAAGACCACTAACTGAATATACACTAAAAACAAGGCATTCGAAGTTAAAAATTTAACCCGCCTCTTTAATGGGTTAACATGCATGATATAATATTGCATTAATATATTTGGTTACCTGCTCATTAAAAAGGCGAAATCTGAAAATTCGTTCTTTTTCGTTGTGCCAATATTCTTGAGTTGCTACAAACCTTCTATTAGCATATAATGGTATCATTACAGGTTAAAACTGAGACTTTTAAGCAACGAAACAAGTAACTAAGTATACCAAAAAAAAAATTAACATATTAATGAACATTATAAACTGTTACCAAAAGTTTCATCCCTCACTAACTAATGATTTTTAACAACACCAAATATGGCGAATATGAGTAAAAAGGACCACCACTTTTTAATTGGTTACTTCTGAAATCCAAACAGACATGAAGCTACCAACAGAATTAAATATCACAGGCAATGCAACTTATTACCCTATCCTGTCTATAATAATGCTGCATTTCTCAAACTAAAGTCCAAAAAAACACTTTACAAAATTACTATACAACATATTTTAGAGATTATGGAAACTTATGAAATGTGGCCTAGATATAAATGAAAAGGCAATAAAATTGAATTAGAACATGAGAAATATTTGAGAAAGAATTAAAAAAATTACAGATGGCATAATATGAAAATTCAACTAACATTAAAATCTTCACAATTTACTGTAAAATACATTGAATAGAAAGATAGATTATACTTGAATGAAATCTAAAATGTAGCAAAGAAAACAAACCTAAATATCAAGTTAACAAATAAAATTACAAAGATTGATGGTGTCGAGAAACGTATTTTAAAAACTAAAGGGAAATATTAACCATAATAACATAATCCAAACATTGAATAAATCAAGTTAAGCATATGTTCCAGGAGGTATTCTAATGCTGATTTTATGAGAACAAAATTTTCGTCTAAACTATTTTTTCATATATGAATAGTTGTAACGTAAAAGTTGCTTTCAAAGGATAGAGAAAGAAAAATTTAGTGATCTTGTTCTTGAACCAATTATTCCTTCTATTTTTCAACTCATTTATGGCCGTTGTTTTTTTTTTCTAAAAAAAAGAAACATATGAAACATAAAACCAAAACAAATTTCTAATGAGAAAATCAAATTGAATATGAAGCAAAGCTAAAATTGTTGAAAGTGACGGATTTTCTACTAATATTCAGCACCATATCTGTTTGGCTGTTTGGATCTTCTCTATCTGCATGCATCGCCATTCACCCTTATGAGATAGTTAGAATTCATATAAAGATTGGAGAACAAACCAAAGATTTTGTCTCTTACTGAAAAACAGAGCATTATAATAATCTAAATCTTAATAGAAGATTTCAACGGATTAAAGAAAAACAAGTAATCAAATTTAATCTAGAAACAAAAATAAATAATTAAGATTTTAGAAAAACAAAATTTGGAATAAGAACAACAAGCATTGAAGAAGACTGGCCAGGGATTGGAAGAAAAATGCACGGACCACTGTCAGAGAGGGAAAGCACGAGAGAAAAACTCCGAATCGGGAGGTCAGGATCCGCAGTGACGAAGAGATGGTAAAAGGGTTGAAAGAGGAAGATGATTGAAGTAAATCAAAAAGAGTGAAATTAAAAATTACTTACTAAATTAATTAAATATATTTTATAAATAGTAAAATAATAAATAATAAACATAAAAATTTTAGATATTTCATATCTCCCCTTTGATAAAAAAAACTAATTTGTAAATAAACAAAATCAAATTATTCAAAGATAAATTTATCACATATATAAAATAGTTTGATATAATAATAATGATGATGATGATGATGATGATGATGATGATGATGATGATGATGATGATGATGATGATGATGATGATGATGATGATGATGAACGTGAAAAATAATCTCAAAAGTTTTTTTATCATGATTTTAAAAGAAGAAATGTAGGAACAAAAATATTGTTATTTATTCTAGTAAATTTAATTTCTACTAATCATAATTATAATCTTCAGAAGTTTCAGAAATTTAATCGCTACTACTAACAATTATTTAAACAAACAATCATGAATTATGAATTTATTAATAAGAATATGCATAATAAACAATATGAAAAAAATAAAATATATAAAAATTAAATTAATAATAAAATATAAAAAAGTGAATTCTATGATGTAGAAGGAAGATTCTTTCTATATCTATATATTTTTGTTGTCAAGAGTAGCGAGTGACAAGTGTCTAGAGAGAGAAGAGTTGAGAACAATATTTCATAATGTTCAAGTAAATTTCAGTGTGTTTTGTCCCCTGAAACAAGTGAAGCGATTTATTGATTAAATATGACAAATGTGATTATGATAATGGACTTCAGTTTAAATGTTTTTTTTTTGTAAAATACTATTCATTTTGGGTCATATCATATTCACAAAATGGTTATATTTTTGTTTTGCATTAAAATGCGTACTAAGTATTCATATGCTTAGTCTCATTTTAACTAAATTCATATACGAAATATAAGCAAAATGAAAACGTTTCCATTTAATTTTATAGAAAAAAAATTCATCAATTATTAATTAAGGATTAATGTAAGTTGGTTTATCGATTATGTTGTAGGGGATATTACTGCTGATTAAAAAACAAAACAAAAATAATGAGTTATTACCTAATCAATTTTTCCTCCTCTTGATAAATGTATATTTTCTGTAATTTTTTTTATTTTTTTATTAATCAATACAAAAATAGTTGCTATGTAAGTTGCTTAGTTAGGTGATTTAAAGTTAAATGATAATATTAATAAATTATTTGGTCTTTACCTTTAAAATAAGATAATGTTTATGTCATTCTAAAAATCTCTAATTAAAATTTTAAACAAAAGATAACATACAAATATTGAGTTTTTGGATTAAAGATTGACATTTAAGATTTAGGAATTAGAATTTATGGTTTAGAGAATAATATTAGATTTAGGAATAGGTCCATGATTTAAAATGGTTTAGGTTTTAAATTTTACGAATGTTTCGTTTACCATTAGAATTTAAAAATAAAGGTTAAAAATTTAGGGTTTAAAGTTTATGGTTTACAATTTAGGATTTAAATTTAGAGTTTAAGATTTATGGATTAGGATTTAGAATGTACGATTTAAGATTTAGAATATGTAGTGATTTAGCGTTGAATATTTATAAATGAGTGTTTATGATTTAGGCGATATACATTTAGTATTTAAAGTATTAATTTAAATAAACATTTTGAAATAATTATTGAAATATAGTAGAAATACGATTAGAATAATAATTACTTAGTAATAAAAATTTTAATTAGTAATATATACTTTAAAAAATATATTAATTTATTTATATATAAATAATTAAATATATTTATATATGAATATATAATTATATATACATATTAAAATAAGTAGTTATTAATAAATGTTTGGGAGTTAACTTTAATTTTTTATGTGTAAATAAAAGAAATTAATTTATAAAAAAGGGGAGTGTACATTCTATGTGAGTTTAGAGGGATTACTTTGATGAGTACATATAACTTTTTTGTAAGTTTAGCAACTCACAAAAATACAAATTTAAAATTTAGTGGAAAAAAGGGCTATACATTAGTCCTTAATTGATAGTTGATGAATTTTTTATATTTTTTTTTATAAAATTAAATGAGGGCGTTTTCATTTTGTTTATCTTTCGTATATGAATTTAACTAAAATAGGTTTAAAGTATATAAATATTTAGTACTATTTTAATGCAAAACAAAAATATAACTATTTTATAAATATGACATGACCCACAATTGATAGAATTTTACAAAAATCATTTAAACTAAGGCCCATCATCATAATCACATTTGTCATACTTAATCAATAATTCCTTCACGTGCTTGATGGGACAAAGCACGCTGAAACTTACGTCAATATGATAAGACATTGTCTTCAACTCTTCTCTCTCTAGACACTTGCCACTCACTATTCTTGACAACAAAAATATATAGGTATATAAAGAATCTTCCTTCTACATCATAGAATTCACCATATAAAAAACCAAAATGAATACACAAAAAATATAAATATGATAACAGTGATAAAAAAATCCTTTTTATATTTTAAAATAATTGATAAAATATGGGACTTATTATTTATATAAATGAATTAAATATATTAATTACCGATTTTCGTAATTTATAGCGTTTTTACGAAAATGTGTAACATGTCACATTTCATTTACACAGTAAACGAAATAAGGTTGTAAATGGGCAGTCCTATGATGTGTGCACATGTGTTCTGCAAATGCCTCTATTTCATTTACAGTGTAAACGAAATACGTGTAATTTCAATTCGTTTATTTTGTAAACGAAATGTGCTCAGTGACGCCTATTTAAGGGGTTTCGTTCACAGTTGAAGAAGTCAAAATTTACTCTTTACCTTACCTTTTTTTACCCATTTTATCCTTGTTTGACCAAACCGGAAACTCAGTTGAACATTATGACGGACTATGCGGACATTAACAGGCTGAACGCCATGTGGCATGTCGCTAGGGTAGAGGACTTTGAGGTTGGTGTTGCTATTTATTTATTATTTATTTTTATAGTACTTGAGACAAGTTGCCATGTTAGCCCTATACGTAGTTGATTGTAAAAGTAGTGCCTAAATAGATTCTAGTTATAGCAATATGTAGTTGTAAGTAGGTCAAACGTGTTTGTAGGATGTTAGAGGAACTTTGAGTTAGGGATTCGATTGGTGTACGCTACTTTATTGCATGGTATTATGTATGTTAAAATAAAAAACCTTTTACCAATGTAATTTATGTCACCGAAATTTAAACTAAGTACACGAACACATTTAATCAAGGTTTTGAAAACCGGACCGGTCATCAAACCGCTATAGTTACTGGTTCACTGGTTCACTGGTCCAACCGGTCTAACCAGTGGTTCAACCGGAAAAACCGTTTTAGAATAAAAATTATAAATAAATTATAAATAAACATCCTAAAATATTTTCCAAATTTAAAATTCTACACAAAAAATCAACAACCCAATTCATATGATCTTATCAAAATACAAACTCAAAAGTTAAATAGTAAAAAGAAATATCTAAATATTAAATTTTAACTTTGAGGGTTAACAGGATCACTTAACCGTTAACACCTCAGATTCTAATTTAGAAATGTCAGGAGACAAAGGATTATCAATTTCAAAAGAATGTCGAGCTAGTTCAGTTAGAAAATGTTGATCATTCTGTGGTATTATGCTAACTGAACATGAACCTGAACCTTGCAAAATGACCTTCTCGGTTTAATCTTAGGCAGTGTTACATTTTTCTGTTGTAAGAGAGCTCTCTTAGCAAGAGATTCTTCTTGCTGAGCAAGCCATAAACGGAACCTAGTGTTGTTTCCAAGTTGAGGTATCAACATAACAAGTAGTCGTTGAATAAGAAAGCATAACATATCACCAACTACCTATGCATTTTGACTCTCCTTCCACTACTATCATCATCATTCATTAGTTTATTTATATATAGCATTGACAGGTAGCTACCCTACTCATTCAGCAACAACCAGCATTTGATTTGATTTCCATTTTTAGCATTCAGCAACAACCATTATAAAATAGCAGCATAACAACAACAATGTGATAACAAAACAGCAGAAGCTTAACAAGCATTAATCACAAATTCCAAATGCAAAACACTGATCAGTGATCATGATCACAGTGCCATAACAAAACAGCAGCATAACAACAACAATAGCAGCTTAACAAGTCACAAATAAGAAATTCCAAATTCAAAATACTGATCAGTAATTGCAGAATCACAGTGCCATAATAATACAGCAGCATAACAACAACAACAGCAGTTTAACAAGTCACTAATAAGAAATTCCAAATTCAAAACACCGATCAATGATCGCAGAATCACAGTGCCATAACAAAACAGCAGCATAACAATGACAGCAGCACAACAAGGGGAAAAGAACAATGAAAGTCACAAAAGAAATTAGCAATCCTAAATTGTTAATTTAACCTTGGTCTTATGGAATCATATATAGGAATACATTACATTGTTCTTTCTTCTAAAATTCAAGCAAAAACACTATCAGAGCCCATATCTAAATTATGCCTTCAACGTTCAACAATATTGCAACAAACAAATTAGGAGCCAACAGCAACTGGTAAACCAGTAAAACATTATCAGAGCCATCGAGCAATTAGAAAACACTAAAATAGAGTAACAGAGTAAGTATTACTATATTAAGTGTTCTAGTTGATACAAATGATATAACAGAGTAAGTTTATTTTAATATACATGATTTAAGTATTTAACAGAGTAAGTGAGTAACAGAGCAATTAGAAGTCAGAACCATACATACAAATTTACAAATTTATAAAATTTCCACCATTAGCAACCAGCAAATACAAGACAGTACGAAACTTCAAAGTTCAAACCAAGACTGAAGACCGAAGAAGAAGAAGAATTGAAGAACCAAACTTCAAGCGAAGACCCAAGAAGAATTGAAGAAATATGGAACAAAAATTGAAGAAGAAGTTCAGAGAAAATGAAGATGAGGAGCACTCACCTGGGTTCGAGAAGCCAGTGAAGACGAAGAGGACCTGCTGAGTTACTGGGTTCCGGACACGAAGAGAGGAAGAAGCGGCTGTGCTGAGGACCTGTGGACGGCGGCGGTGCTGACGACCACAGAACGGCGGCGGTGCTGACGACCACAGAACAGTGGCGATGATGGAGGGCTAGGGTTCGGGGTTCCTTTGCTTCAGAGGGCTAGGGTTCGACGACAATGGAGTGAGATGATGAATGGGGAAGGGGGGTTGGTTCATGCGTCTGTTTGG
Source organism: Arachis duranensis (assembly GCF_000817695.3). NCBI lineage: Eukaryota > Viridiplantae > Streptophyta > Magnoliopsida > Fabales > Fabaceae > Arachis > Arachis duranensis. The sequence continues at coordinate 13,902,917 of NC_029779.3, forward strand.
TTTTCTTTTTTTTTCAAACAAATTTAAAAATGGCGTCGTTTTAGGAGAACCGGCTGGTTACCGATCCGGTCCAACCGGCCCGTTCTCGGCCGGTTCGACGATTTTCTAACGATTTTCTCCCAAACGGTTATAGGAAGAGGACCGGACCGCTTGCATTATCGGTTTCCGATTGAACCGGTTTGACCGGCCGGTCCAGTCCGATTTTCAAAACCTTGCATTTAATTATGTTATGTCCTATTTCATAAATGTAATTATTTGTTCATTAAATAAGATACTATATATGCAAGAATATATTAAATTTTTATATATTAACTTTAAAGTAACACGGCCGAGAGGCCCGCATGGAATGTGAAAACATTTATCATACCTATGAGTTAGGTATCATTTTGTTTTATGGAGTTATAAGGTTGTACATAACATTTGATCATGAATGTCTTTTGTTTTCTTTTTCTTTGTGTTTGTTTACCAGTTGGCACGACTACTTCTGCCTCGGAGAGTTAGCCACAGAGTCCCACCACCTGATGCCATTCTCCCATACCTGAGGGAGGCTGGTTTCGGAGATGCCGTCCCACTAAGAGACTTCTTGTTCGACAACGCGATGATCACAATATTAAGGGAGGCTGGCGACCAGAGATTCACACATTTCACATGCCATGGGGTGAGTGTATGATCACACTGCAGGACGTCGCATACCACCTCGGATTGAAGGCAGATGGTGATCCTGTTGGTGGTTGCTTTCGTGACTTCCAGGCCCACTACCACACTGGAGCTTGGGAGTTGGTCGAGCATTTACTCGGAGCCAGGCCACCTGTAGTTGTCTAGCAGGGAGCACAAAAGAGAGAGGCTTTCTCGCTGAAGGTGACATGGCTGCGCGATCGGCTACGACAGATGCCGTCGGATACATCTGATCCGGACACCTTGCGACAGTATGCGAGGTTCTACATCATGCTGATGATTGGGGGCTACTTACTGAGTAATAAATCGAACAACACCGTTCATCTCAGGTGGATGCTGTTTCTAGATGATTTTGAGAGGTGTCGCAGGTTGTCATGTGGTTCTGCGGTGCTAGCGTGGACGTACCGTTCCTTTTGCCATACAGCCCACTGCCGGACCACGGACATCGCGGGGTGTACTCCTCTGTTAGTGTCTTGGATCTATCAGAGGATCCCTTGATGGTGTCCACCTGATTGAGCAGTCTACATGTTTCTGATGGCTGCGAGGTACATATAACGTTACTTTAGCTACGTTTGTAACATGTTTTTGCGCTTCAATTACATTGTCAACTAATGAGATACTGGTTGTACTTGGTGTTGGCCACAGATTGATCACCCTTGAGCAGCAGACTAGGGATCACCACCAGTAGAGACTCTTGCGATGGCGTCGGGATTTGTATAGGGTCATTTTTGATGAGGTATGTGAATTATGGATTTAGTATGTTAACGTTTTCCTCTGCGACTGAAATTATTTACACTAATGTTGGTACTAAAATGTAGTTTATATGTATAATTTGCAGTTTGTATGGACCCCTTCCAATGATCCCGTGTTCCAGGGTATGTGTCCGCAGTGGCTGAGAGAGGAGGCAGAGTGCGGGACTTGGATGTCCGTTGTCCCCCTCATCTTCTTCAATATCGTGGAGTTTTATCAGGCTGACAGGGTCAAGCGCCAGTTCAACGGCGAACATTAGCCACACATGATCATCGCAGCGCAGCCAAAATAGACAAAATCGGAATACTCCGTTCCTCATCAGAGCTAGCATCCTATACCGTATCCTCCCAATCTCTTTACTCAATATCAGACTCTTCAACTCCGACGATAAAGCAACTCGCTGTGTGTGTAGCAGCACTAGATTCTCACACTCAAACACGACCACGTTATCCCCGTTCCTCATTAGGCAATTGGGATACACACACACAACAAATATACACTACTAGTAGACATTATGAATGGTTTGGAAAAGGTTTAGGCGGAGGAGGTGAACTTGTTGTGAAGAATACAATGGGTTGTATATCCTTTTATAGTTGCTTCAAGTTTGTCCTACTGTATTTCGTTTACAGAGTAAACGAATTGAAATTATGCGTATTTCATTTTCACTGTAAACGAAATACACACGTGTCGTGTCGGCTACCGTATATAAACGAAATACGTGTAATTTCAATTCGTTTACTTTGTAAACAAAATCTGACATGTTACGCATTTTCGTAAAAACGCTACAAATTAAGAAAAACAGTAATTAATATATTTAATTTATTTATATAAATAAAAAATCCTAAAATAATGTAAATAATAATTATATTTTTTAAGTTAAAGAAGAGATTACAAAACTTGAAAGAATAAAGTCATACATGATAATATGAAATTGGCATTAATAGTTGGAGTATGTTACAAAATAATTGATCTTTGTAAAGAAAAAAAAAGTTTAAATGTAAAATTAAAACCATGGGAAGATTAAAAAAATTAAACTTGTAGATTAACAAATCCCACATACCAATATATTCGAACTCAAAATGAAGAGTAACATTAGAAATAGGGAAAACATCAAACAATAAAAAGAACTTAGCTTTTTGTTATTATCTTTTGAACTTCTCTCATGTTATTATGTTACATTTTAGCATGTTACCTTAAATTTAGCTTGCTAATCAAGATGATTATCAAAATTGGCTCCTATCCACATCTCACAACTTGGTAACAAAAAGCATAAACAAAAAGAACTTAATAAGAATGAGATGTTGCACTCAACCAAGTATTAGACATGCCTTGTTTTGGAAATAAAATGTTTCTTTCTTTCGGTTTAAATTGGGAGCTAAGGTTTCATTAAATGATACATGCATGTCCAAATATATGACGATATCTTATATTGGTTCGCAATAAGATTTAGCACCATGTCAAGCCAACAGAAATACGACTTTTAGGAAAAAAAATAATCAGAAAGCATATTTGAACTTAGAACATTCACATAAACTTATTAACTCAATATTTTCAGAACCCAAACCTTCACTTAATGAAATTAACGAAACAAAAGCTACCAAAAGTGAAAAGAAAAGCAAAAGAAAAAAAAGTAAACAAAAGATTGTGTTGGGAGTGCAACGATTAGGGCAAAAGCTAAACTTGTTCTTCGGTTTTCAGACTATTTACCTCATCATCACGTCCCTTGTTAGTTGAACGCAGTATATAGTCTCGATCTATCAAGAGCCCAAGGAAAAAGGACTATCCGCCGAGAAACTGCCGCAGATTTATCTGTTGGATGAATCGGAGGCGCCGGGAGCCACTGTAGATGACGACAGCTTCATATATTGTAGGAGGATATTGAGTTTAACCCTGGAAAAGTTGGGTGGTGGGGTTTCTTGGTTGAGTGAGGTGAGATGTCAGAGAGAGATGACGTAGGGTCATTAGATTAGCTTTTGTGATATTTTTTTTTTTTTTGCGGGGGGGGGGGGGGGG